>NW_009910826.1:0-602 GCF_000696875.1 Nestor notabilis
ACTGCCAGGCTCTAGGAGAGCTCTGTCTGTATGTCGTGAATAAGCGAGGGCTGGAAGTTGATGTAACAAACCCCTTTAGCGCTAATGAAACCAGGTCTGATCAGATCCAAGTCTGACTTTCAGACGTCAAACCCTCTTCTTCAGTTCAGGCTCTGCAGTGGCAACAGCTGAGAAAAAACCAGTGACACCAGGACCAGCCTTGAAGAAGTGGGAAATCTCAAAAGACCAACCCTATTTGTGAGGAATAAACATGGTGAGATTGGATTTACAGACTCCAGGTCATTACAGAGCAGCTCCCTGACTGGAGTTGCACTGGGTTTTGCTTCAGTGACACTGCACAGGATTTGTCCCAGTGCTGCTGCTGTATGAATAATAAATGTATTTAAAGTTGTGATCACCCCACACACCCCTTTTTGTCTGTTCTGTTTGAATTACCCGAATTACTGGTCTGCAACACTGTTTGGGATGTGGGGTTTTCTTGGGGGAACAGCAGCACAAATCTGAGTGTGGGTTAGAGGTATAGCTGAGACACAGCTCAAGGACAGCACACGATAAAACATGCTGCGGCTGAGGAGTGGCTTTAACCTGCCAGAGGGGAGATT
>NW_009910827.1:0-388 GCF_000696875.1 Nestor notabilis
CTGGCCCACCCCCATGGGGGGGTCTCTGGCTTGATGCCCCCCCAAGCCACCATTGGGCCCATGGCTCAGCACTAAGTGGAGCCGCACCAGTAGCACCAGTAGCTCCCATGGAACACCCCAACTGGGGTACAACCCCCGCCATGCTGGGATGGGCTTGTCAATGGTTCCATGTTCTCCAGTGGGAAGACGGGATGACTCCAAAGCCTTTATCCCCCTCCCCAAGACCATCATCATCATGCTTTATATGGCCAATAGTTGCCAATAGCACCCCCAAAGCCAGCATCCCCCAAGCAGAGCCCTTCCCAGATCCATGGGGATGAGGCAGGGCAATGGGCTGCAGGGGGGATGCGATGAAGAGGAGGATGAGGATGGTGGGGGGGGGCACCCC
>NW_009910827.1:752-1113 GCF_000696875.1 Nestor notabilis
TGCTTCAATGGTTTGCACCGGTAGTTCTGGGGGGCTGCAATGGGCTACTGGGGTGCTGCAATGTGGTAATGGGGTGGTTCTGGGGTGCAATGGGGCTACAGTGGGGTGCTGGGGTGGTTTTTGGGTGCAGGGGTGCTACAATGGGGTGCAGGGGTGGGTTTGGGCTGCCTCAGTGGGGTGCATGGGTAGTTCTGGGGTGCTGGGGTGGTTCTTGGGTGTAAGGGTGTTGCAGTGGGGTGCAGGAGTGGTTCTGGGGTGCCTCAATAGGGTGCTGTGGTGTCCATGGGGTCTGTGTCCCCCCATCCTGCTCTGTGGGGTGCAGGAACCATTGTCCAGCTGGATCCATCCCCTGCTCCTGGGT
>NW_009910827.1:1144-1364 GCF_000696875.1 Nestor notabilis
GGCGCTGAGAGGGGGGCGGGGAGGGGGGAGACCCCCCCCGAGCCTCCCAACAACGGGGTTTGTGTGTGGTTTTACCAGGAAAGTCCCGCTGGAATTCCCCTGCTCCCGTTGCCATGAGCGGAACCGATCCCTATGGAAGCACCTGGGCTTGGAGCAGCGGCTCCGCTGGGATGGGGCGGAATGGCGGCTCTGGGGGTGCAAATACACCCGGGGGGGCTCT
>NW_009910827.1:1450-1731 GCF_000696875.1 Nestor notabilis
CAGTTCCCCCCAGCCTCCCCCAGAACACCCCCAGCTCAATCCCAGTACACCCCAGCTCCCCCCCAGCAGACTCCAGGTCACCCCAGCTCAATTCCAGTGTAGCCCAGTTCAATTCCAGTACTCCCCAGCTCCATCCCACTATTCCCCAGCTCCCCCCAGCACACCGCACCTCATTCCCAGCACACCCCAGCTCAATCCCAGCACTTCCCATGTGCCCGCAGCACTCCCCTCCTCACCTCCCCCGGCTCATTCCCAGCACTTCCCAGCTCCCCCGTCCCCGG
>NW_009910828.1:0-270 GCF_000696875.1 Nestor notabilis
GTTGTGGTCACTTGATGGGTGGTCACTTTTTTGGGGTCACTCAATGGGATGTTCACTTTATTGGGGTCACTCAGTGGGGTGTTCACTCTATGGGGGGGTCACTCTAGGGGGGGGTCACTCTGTTGCTGTCTAAAGGGGTGACAAGAAACCTGGAGAGGGGTTTTGGACAAGGGCCTGTAGGGCCAGGACACGGGAATGGCTTGAACCTGCCAGTGGGGGGGGGGAGCTGGGGCCCAAGGAAGTTCTTTCCCCTGAGGACACCGGGGGGGG
>NW_009910828.1:296-635 GCF_000696875.1 Nestor notabilis
CAGCCCCTGCCAGTGCTGGAGGCCAGCTTGGAGCAACCTGCTCCAATGGAAGGTGTCCCTGCCCGTGGAAGTGGATGAGCTCCGAGGTCCCTTCATCCCAGCCCATCCCGTGGTTCTATGGGATGAGCCAGGACTTGGGGTCCCCCGTGCAGGTGACATCGGCCGAGGAGGTGGGAGCTGCCCTGAGCTTGGCCCAGAAGGAATTTGGGCGCCTGGACCTGGTGGTGAACTGCGCCGGTGTGGGCATCGCCGTCAAGACCTACAACAGCAAGAAGGACAAGGTGCACGAGCTGGAGGACTTCCAGAGGGTCATCAATGTGAGTGGGGGGAGGAGGGTGG
>NW_009910829.1:0-3472 GCF_000696875.1 Nestor notabilis
GTGAAACCATGCTGGCTGTCTCCAACCACCTTGTTGTTCTTCATGTGGTCCAGCATGCTTTCCAGGAGAATCTGCTCCATGATCGTGCCAGGCACAGAGGTGAGACTGACTGGTCTGTAGTCACGTTCAGTTTGTTTTCTAGTACAAACATGAGGTATCTTGCACTACTATGACTTTCCAAATGTCTTTATTTTATGAGTTTGTGCATAAAAATATTTTCCCTTAATACTAAAAAATTAAAATTTTAGCATTCCAACATGACAATTTATTTTCATTTAGAGTTTCCACACCTTTTCTTCCCTCCTCCTATCTAGTACTTCCTGTACTAGAATCTAGTATTTAGTTACATTTTCTTTTGTTTCTTGATCATGAATAAATGATTTTCTAACAATGTTCTTTCAATAGTCATAAGACCCAGTGTAAATACTCAGTCCTTTTTCAATTTTGATAACACAGCAACCATGAATTACAATATAGTGAGGTAACATTACACAGTCAAAATGAAGTTTAAGATACAGTACCATGCTAATTTTATAAATACAAATACTTACAACTCCTAAGTGTTTTCACAATTAATATTATTAAGACAGTTGAGGCCTTTGCTCAATAAAATTATGCTGCTTTAATTACTTCTCCAATATCGACACAAAACAGCAGTATTAGTAGGTTAGCAGTCAGAAGCTGCTACTTAATCTTTATAACATATAGTCTCAATTTTAATCTGTATCTTCTTCAAAACTGATGATTCAGAACTGAAATGTTCCAAGAGTCCTTAGAGAAAAAATACGAGCATCTGGCTAGAGCAAAAAAGGCAAACTTCAGAAAGCTGCTTTCAGTTCCATACAAACTATGATGAAAATAAAAGCTTTGTCTTAAGTGCAAACAGACTCAAACACCTTAAAACTTTAGGCAGTTATCTCTGGATCACTTTTGTATTTCTGGATCACCTCTAGTTATATGGCTGAAATTTATTAAAGACAGGAAAACTTTGGGTACTTCAACATTACCCAACAATATCATGAAACAGGAGCAAAATAGTTACACTGAGGCCCTGATATGCATACTATATATTTTGGAGGCTATTCTATTTCAGACTACCAGTTGGAGCTCATCAGGTGTGCCCCTGGAATGCACCCTTCCAGCATGGCTTCATCCAAAGTGCACATCTGGTCTGCAGTAAGACACTAATGTAGATGTAACCTTTTACTTAAAATTCCTATTAAAATTTCAACTTCCCTTGAGTACTTTTGAGGTCTGCAAGTTCTTTCATCCCTTATCAGAAACGTACCTACCTATCATGCAACTGTACTTGTTCTTTCCATACAGATGAGATATTCTGTATAATTCAAATGACAACAAATTGATAGACTTGTGAAGGACATCTGGAGAATGATTTCTAAAATGCAGCAGGTAAAAACCAGAAGTGAAAATTGACCATTTTAAACTTCATACTAACAAACTTTATATAAATCATAGTACCTAATGAGAGAGACAGCATTATGGGAAGAGATATTTAGCAAATGCAAGTGGATGCTGCCAGCATTTTGATACTTTCTGATGTCAGCTGAAGCTGAGACAAAGGCAGCAAAGAGCAAAACATTAGATAGTTTCATCACCTAATTAATTTTGTATTACAATATAATTTAAGCATGCTGTTTAATCATCAAGGGTTAATGTTTGAGAATGTTAGGCGGATTCTGGTGTAGATGACAGTTTGATATATTTTATTTATTTTTAAATAAGAAAACCAGAACACTTTCATTTTCCCTGAGAAATAGAAAATGTATTTCTAGAATCTTAGTTTTTCCTTTATGTCACAAATCTGAACCAAGTATCCCAAGGCACAGACCATGGTAATGGTTTTTTGATTCTGAAAAGGCAGAAAGCTTCCTTACTAAACAAATTTTGACAGTAAATTTGTTTATTAAATATATCTACTTCCTTACTAAATATTCTACTTACAAAAGACAGTAAATGGGACTTCAGATGACACACAAAATGTAATCTGTAGAATGCTGCAAAAGACACCACTTAAATGCTCAGTTTCTCCCTCTTAGTCTGAATTTTGGCAATACTGCCAAGTGAGCTGTTGTCCTGATAAAGAAGCTACCTAACATCTTGTGTTTGTGCAACTCATAATTCGTGAGAAACATACAAGTCACTTATCATAATAATCTTTCTTCTCCCAAGGTAAATGCATTTTGTTTACCTTAACCTGGCTTTTAACTTCCATGAACTAATGCAATTTACCAATCCAACACAAAACTATCCTACCAAAAAAAATGGAAACACTTTTGTTACTGAATCAAATCAGTAAAAGCTCCAACATGTGGAAGAGAAACAAACTACAAATCTAAGTTTGCATTTTTCTTTATTTTTAACTTTCATCTTCCCTTTCCCTGTCCCATATTTTTTTTTCAGTGTGCAAATTTAATAAAGGTAATTTGTTGTTTTCTCCAGGTCTAACAAACAAACAGATTCCCCAGTAATCTTGCTTTCTACTCTGATTACAAACAATTCTCTTAATGCATTTTGCTAGCATTTTGCTAATGTTTCTGGGACTGCTTTAGCCAGCTCCCTACTATGCTTCAGTGAATGCCACCAAGTTCAAATTTTAAGGCACGTAATTTAGCTAGATAGTCTCTAGTTACTTGTTCTGTACCTGAATGCTTCCTTCTATGCCCTAATCATATGCAACTGTATGATCAAAGTTAACTGCTATGCTAATACAGAGTGAAAACAAGCATTTAAGCTTATTTCCTGTTTGTCTAGCCAAAGACAACTTTTCTTGCTCATTCATCTCCTGTTACTGTATTTTCATTAATCATTTTGCCTTTCACCATTTGCATCTCATTTAATGTCTTTTTAATTTTGCCTTAAATTTTAGAACATGTTTATTTTTAGAATCTTTAGTTAGGCACTCCAACCGCTTGTTGAACAGGTTCTTTCCTGCTATACATCTTTCTCAAAAGGTACTGGAACAGACCCCTTCCTGTGCTCTTACAGCTATCATAAAAGGAAACCTGAAAACATCAAGATTATTTTCACCATTAGCTGTTATCTACAGAATTTCAACAGCAATCATAAAAAGGAAACCTGAGAATATCAAGATTATTTTCACCATTAGGTGTTATCTACAGAATTTCAACAGGTTTATTTCCTACCCGTTATTTATTTCAAAGAAAGTGAAAAAAGCAACAACCCTAGTATATAAGCTTCCTTTCCTTGAATAAAAGGTATCCTTCAAAACTGTACCATAGTAGTGACTATGAGTATTGTCCAAGTATTACTTTAACCTGTCACTGTAAAGGTGGATTTACTCAAATTACTCCACAGAAAGTCGTCTAGCTTAACTGGCACCAGAACAGGAATAATGTTTAAGTAATAGTGTTACAACTGCCATACGTGGCACTATTCCATAGAATTTATCATACCTGTATGTATGTACTGCTCTACCTTTCTACATTCCTGC
>NW_009910829.1:3503-5234 GCF_000696875.1 Nestor notabilis
TTTATATGGCCAGTGATAGGATTCATTATCTAGCTAATGAGAGCTTATATTCATTCACTGATTGAGTAAAATTTCTAAAATTTTTCTCAGGGCCACTACTTTGTAAAATTCAGTGCCTGATTTCATATACAAGTTCAAGATACTGTACTTTTTATTTTGCCATAGTGGCTGCTGATCAAGCTAACTATTATTCAAGAAAAAAAAAATATAAAATTTGTCTGACAAAGAAGTGACTTCCTGAGTTTCAGTTCCACTTGTGTCAAAAGATGCATAAAAGTTTTAACTCAGTAGCTCTGAGTTCAAAGTTAACCATCTGCATTTAAGTACATTTCCAAGTCAGAATGTTATGAAGACTTTTCAAGTCAGGGGTCAGAATAGGTATGTCCCCACCAAAGAATTTAATCATATGCCATGATACTTAAAATCCAGAAGCTGTAACTACAGAACATTTGGAAGGACAAACACTACCTCCTTTGAAAGAGCGAATGATACTTGTACAATTCATATACTGACATCCTCACACTACGTTAATTTGTAAGGAAAATTAATTTTTGTTGGAAAAAAAAAGTACATTTCAACAATATAGTGTCCACAATTATCCACATGAAAACCAAAACTACTAAAAATCTTTAAAGGTGGAATGTTAACTGGAGAGCTGCATAACACCTCCTAAAACGTATTCTTACCTTCCTTTTCTTTGGGTTTTAAAGCTCTTTCTTCTTTTTTCTGCTTGGCTTCCAGCAGTTCACGTTTCAGCTGTCGCACTTCTTTCCGTAACTCCTCACTGCAAAGAGAAAAATGTTTATAAGAATTTAATCTTCTGGGAATGTAAAGCCACTCAGGAGAAACAGAATCAAAGTTAATGGGCAGTAAATCTCTTGATATAAGCAAAGGGAAAGTACTGACTCAGTGATGCTAGGAACATGGCTAAAAAATCAATTTGAACCTATGAAAGTTTGTATTTTCATGAGAAGAGACAACAAAAGAACACAACAGATGACTTATTTTAAAACCCCATTAGAAATACGTCAAGGATGTGAAAGAACCCCCATTTGTATTTTTAATTTAACATTGTAATATTTAACCATGTGAATCATACAAAGAAAACTTGAAACAGAGGCACTGCCAAATAAATATTACATGTGTTATAAAATTCCATTTACTGAAGTAAGCCATCCTGGATTTCTTAGATAGACAGGCAATGTAGTTGTTAAGTTTCAGAGACATGATATGTATATAAGCATAGACTACTGATTATGACAATTAATTTAATTTTACAAATTTAAAAAAAGAAATACAAAGTAGGTGATAACACTAGAAAGAAGAAATCACATTTTCCAAGTCACAGTGCCAAGTATCTGTCTACACAGATGTGCAGGTTGGAAAGGACACCTGAAGATCAGCCAGCGCAGCTTCCCTGCTCAAAGCAGGGCCAAAAAGAAACAATGCCAACAGCATTGTCCAGTCAGGTTTTGAATATCCAAAGATGGAGACTCCACAACCTCTCCAGGCAATTACTGCTTGACCTCCCTCATGCAAAAAAACTTTTTTCTATGTTTAAATAGAATTTCTTTAATTTCAGTTTATGCCTATTTGTGCCAGTCAAATGGTTACCAGTGAAAAAGAACTGACAACTGCTGCAATTTTTTCTGGTGTTGGGATCTGTATTTTCTGTTAAAAAAACCCAACCAAAAAACTTCTGATTGATTTAGTATTAATCAAAGTCAGTGC
>NW_009910829.1:5265-12862 GCF_000696875.1 Nestor notabilis
ATGATTCAGGAACATGGCAACAAGCATCTCCCTGCAGCTGGTTTTACGTACCTCAGTTCTCATCTCTAATACCATTACTCACAACCCAACAGTCTTTTCAAAGCTAAGACTTGGAATTGTGGGCTGTTGACTTCTTATGTATGCACAAATACTGAGCTTGTGAAAAGCACTAGAAAAAGAAGGCTGCCACTGTAAAAGTATCCAAACAATCAGCTACAGCAGTAGGCCTTAATTTTCAACAGCAGGAGCGACACTAAGCCACATTAACAGCTTTTATGTAAGAAACAGCTTTTATGTAAGACTACAGTTCTACTTTTCTATACTGAGAAGAAAATAATAGAAGTATAAAGAGATATTTTCAATTCAAGTAACTGTTGTTTTTAGATAAATTGGGGATAGTACGGTAAGCAAGCTGCATTAAAACACTAATCGAGCATACTGTAACCTTTTCTTACAGCAGTTGTACAGCAGGAACAACAAACAGTGTCAATAAAAGTTGTATGTTTAAAATATTTAGAGTGCCAGAATATAGGTACAGCAACACTATTCTGAGTAACAGAGCCTAACACATCAGAAGTTTTCCTGTAAGATGGACACACTTTCTCTTAGTTATCTTATGCTATTGTGGAATGACATATGAACTATCCAGTGACAACTACTCAGTGTGTCCCTCCCACCTTTTTTTTTTTTCTCCAATGGAAGGAGGTTTGAAGGTCCTAATTCCTAGAAAGCCTTATTCTAAAATGTTTTTTCAAGCTCCCTGTATGATCAGGAATAGGTCAATAAAGGACTTTGATTCTTGGCTCCCTACAGACTCTACGCTTCCTACATCTTTATTTCTAGGCTTACTTCACCAAGTTATGTTGATAAGAAAGGTACTCCAAAAAGCCTGCATGCTAAAGAGCAAGCCACAAGAACTGACTGATAGGAAAGTCAGGCTGTAGTGGAACAGAACTAGAAATAACTGACTTTTTGTAAACAGGAAAATGTCTAACTGATGAGGCAGAGCAGAATCAAAATACCTACTTCCTCTATCTTTGAAGATAGGTCTTTGCATGCAGTAAATTTACACAGTTGCCTCCTGTCCCTGGTAAGTTTATGCTGCTACAGAGGCACATGCTTGTCTCACTGCTCTCTCAGTACCACTGCTATGCTGCAAGATATCCTCTTGCTCCCTCCTTCTTCCTCTTCTTGCCACTTCCAGCAACCCGGAAGCTGTCCTCCCTCCCTTAACACAGAAAGGTGTTTCCAAAGCACGTCTAATCTCCTCCCTTGCCTACTTACCACCATTTTGAAGGGCCAAAATGCACAAGCTGAAAACAAAAAAGTAACATGCGACTGCTTTTTCTCTTCCTGAAATGGCACTGCCAAGTTGCATACTAAACCAAAATGTTATTTCTTCCTAAATTTCTTATTTCGAAAACAGAAAAGTAGCTGATTCTTTAAAATCCTAATCTTCTATCACGAGTTTGTGAAGAATATTTCTGTGAAATTGCTTAAGTACCAAGCTGGATTCCACCTCGAAGAAATGTCTAGACAACAAAAACTAGACAACATGGACCAAATTTCCTACTGTCAGTGATTTCTTTTTACAGCTTTTGAAAATAAACTAAATTTTGTAGTAAATGAAAGCCACAACTTTCCAAATACTGTCTAGCACTAGCTTATATGTAAACAACAGCTTTTAACTTTTCATCTGAAGTAGCTTAGCCTTATTATTTTTCTATAATTACTACCATCTCTTAACTACACAACCCTCAGTATCATTTTCTGACTGAACTTGGAACATCTCGGAAGATAACAGCTGTTAAACAACCTTACCAATAGGCCTATATAATCCTAGGGCCAAGCACAATGGTCATAATGGTTTCAACCATCTCAACCATATTCAAGGTCAAGCAAAGGAATAATTCTGTGTATATGTATGTGTATATCCATGCATGCTATATATTGAATCTTTCTGAAGATAAGAATTGTACGTCATATTCTTTTTCTCGAAGTAACATTGCCAAGACTCTCTAGGCGACTTAGTTGTAAGAAGCACTGTAAGAGAAAAGAAAACCAAAAAACCTGCCTGTTGGTCTAAAACTAGAATGAAACAGAAATACCAAAAGAATTATTCATTTTTTCTATGTGTATCAGAGTTGACTGAAATCAGATTATTCATTCTGCAGAACAAAGAAAAAAATCCAGCCAAGCGGTTTCAAAACAAACTCTGTAACTCCAGAATTTTCAGATTACTTTCTCAGAACAAATGAAATTGTTCTATCTAGAAATTTTCCAGTGAAATCCAGTATAGGAATCCCTTTGAATTTTTGGTTCTACTGTAGCTCGGTCTGACAGGAACGTGCACCAATTTGATAGCACTGACAGGAACTCCAGAATCTAGGAGCTAAGAGAACTTTGGTAACTCCGGGACAAAACCTAGTACACCCTAAATACACCATGCATGGTAAAGGCATCAGCTTTTCCAGTAAACTATTCGAATGCAAGATCAACAAACACCTCTACACTGTTATCTTGTCACCACTCAGGCTTCTCTTCAGCAGACAAGTAATTTATACTTTTTTAAGAGATCTTTTTAAAGGAAATGACGTTCTCCTAGCTTTAATCACCTCTATCTATTTCAGAACTCCCCATAGTATTTCCACAATCCTTTTGGATGTGGACTTCAGAATTGGACATGGGTCTCTGATTGGAACTGATGGGTTCCAGCATTCCTGTAAGACTCTGCTGATGGTTACTTCCCTTAGTTTTAACTCACCAAGGAACACCAGGTCATCCATCACAGCACTGAGCACTCACATTACTTTCCACAATGGCTCTAAACCACAATGGCTGATAACCATATGTTATCAGCACTGTTCTCAGACGAAAGCTGAAAACAGAGCACTGTACTAGCTACTAAGAAGAAGAAAAATAACTGTTACAGCTGAACTTAGGACACCCACCTCTTAGTCATTTCTTTCCAAAATGTCATTCAGCGGTTGCTCTATAATGCAGCTACAACCTGCATTTCTGATTTCCAATTGTATAAACTGGCATTTAGTTGTATTACGAGAGGTTTTATATTGCATTGTGGCCACTTGGGTATTCAATTTAAATAACTTGTAACAGTCTGTTCTCATGAACCCTATTATTTTCTTAAAAAGACTTTTAAAAAATAAGAATGTCAGTGGCTTTTAAACAAATATTTGACACAATACAATAAACACTGTACCAAGTTATTTTTATAAATCAAAAAAGTCAACCCTTTTTAGATCTGTGTCATCCCCTCCATCCAGTTTCCCCCAAAAATTAAACAAATATTTGACACAATACAATAAACACTGTACCAAGTTATTTTTATAAATCAAAAAAGTCAACCCTTTTTAGGTCTGTGTCATCCCCTCCACCCAGTTTCCCCAAAAGGCAACACAGTTTTCTACTACCTACAAAAACACACTAACCAGCATCAGCTACAACTGTAGTCTATTTTTCCTTTTTGTTGAAGAGTGTACCAAACAAAGCATTCTGTTACCCCTTGCTAGGAGTGAAGCAAGACTAAAGCTGTCTGCATTTCTCTACATCATGCCTTTTGCCATGATTAGACTCTGAAACAGTAGTTCTATTCTTTGGAATTCTGACAGTTTTCCAATTTTTATTAAAAATGACAAGTAGTAGAAAGCAGAAAGAGAGCAGAAAGCACTGAATTTTCACCAAAGATCTTAGACTTAAGTTAGCTAGGCCTGTAACGCTTAATGTTAAAAGATGCTGCCCAACTTCCTGCTTTTTAATGGATGTGATCTTTTTCTTCCATTCTTACACACACAGAACATAAATACCTATTGAATAATTTTTTGTTTCCCATATAATGATTTTACTACCTTAATACAGCATATGTCTTAATATATAGCCTACACTGGGGTTTTTTTAGCCCTCCTTTTCCTCCACCTTTAAGCAAAAGTGTTAAGAAATTCCACTTTGCTTACTTTAAGCATCACGGTAATGTCATCAATATTTCATTGATTCTTTCACCTTTTCTTGTTGATATCTGTATTTTAATTTGACACATTCTTAACTGTATCCTTTTCCTTTTTCACTGACTTAATACTTTTTTAAACTAGAATGTTTCCTTCCGGTGGTGACTGTATTCCACGTCCAATTTGCATATCCCTCAACAATTCTTGTATTTTGGTAACACCTCGTTCTGCCTCTAATTTTCCAATTCAGTTACACAAAATTAAGTGAAATGTTGCATCCAGAGAGTAGTGGTCAACAGCTCAACGTTCAGGTGGAGATCAGTGATGAGCAGTGCCCCTCAGAGGTCCATACTGAGACCAGTACTGTTTAATAACTTCATCAATGACACAGACAGTGGGATTGAGTGCACTCTCGGCAAGTTTGCAGATGACACCAAGCTGAGTGGTTCAGTTGACACACCTGAGGTGGGATGCCATCCAGAGGGACCTGGACAAAATAGAGAAGTGGGCCCATCTGAACCTCAGGAGATTCAACACGGTTAAGTGCAAGGTCCTGCACCTGGGTCAGGGCAACCCCTGGTATCAGTACAGGCTGGGGGATGAACGGTCCTGTGGAGGAAGACTTGGTATTACCAGTAGATGTAAAGCTGGGCATGAACTGTCAGTGTGCACTTTCAGCTGAGAAAGCCAACCATGTCCTGGGCTGTGTAAAAACCAGGTTGAAAGTGGTGACTCTGTCTACTCCACTCTGGTGAGACCCCAAGACAGGGACGTGTTTGAGCAGGTCCATAGGAAAGCCACAAAAATGATCAGAGGAATGGAGCACCTCTCCTATGAGGAAAGGCTGAGAGAGTTGGGCTTGTTCAGCCATGAGAAGAATAGGCTCTGGAGAGACCTTATTGCAGGCTTTCATTACTTAAAGGGGGCTTACAAGAAAGATGGGGACAGACTTTTTAATGGGGCCTGTAGGACAGGGAGTAACAGTTTTAAACTAAAAGAAAGTAGATTCAGACTAGAGATAAGGAAGAAATTTTTTTACTATGAGGGTGGTGAAACACTTCAACAAGTTGCCCACAGAAGTGGTAGATGCTTTATCCCTGGACACATTGAAGGTCAAGGTTGGACTGGCTCTGAGCAACCTGATTTAGCTGCAGTGTCCCCGATCACTGCAGAGGGGTTGGACTAGGTGACCTTTTATAGGTGCCTTCCAACACAAACCATTCTATGATTCAGTCGTGAACACTGTTTGACTGCTAATCCCTAAGCCAGCAATAAATTGTATCAATGTATCTCAAACAATTCAGCTTGTACCTGATGACTGAGAAGAACTTTTCCTTAACTTCAACATAGCAGAAGTACCTTCATGAAAGTTTGTTGACTTCCTTGCAAGTCTAAGACTGTTTCAAAGATTAATGTCACAAGACATATAAAGTTAGAATACCCTAGAAGCCTAGACATCCATATGGCTGGGCAGACTCCACACACAATTTGATGGAAACTGCTTGTCCTTCTCCTCCATCCTCCTACTTAATTTGAAAGAAAGCAGATTTTGGCAGACCAAGATTTCATCCTTAGGAAATGCAATGGGAACCAGTGGTTCAAACACAAGACCAAAGGTAAGTAATGTAACACTTAACTCCACTTTGTCACTAATGATCTAGCCCAAAAGTGGGCAAGCACACGCTTCCTACATTGCCCTTAGCTGATGACCTGTGGGCAAGAGTAGTTCCAAAACCACGGAATAATATTGCTATGGTATGCAGCTTCAGTAGTGTAGACATTTTACTGATTCAAGCTCAGTTTATTGGCTTGGTTAAAGTGCCTGCAAACCCACATACAGTGCTTGTTTACTAAAGGAGATCTTTCATCTCTCAGCTTTTATCTGTAACAGTATTAAAGGTTTATATTTCAACATACTTTCACCTTAAAAGAAGGTTATCTTTATAACAGCATATATCCCATGCTCCGTCTTTAACAATTTTTTTTTGTTTTGGTATTTTCAATCAGGAATTGCTACTTTGTTAATAAGGAATAAAATCAATTGGAAATTTAGCCAAATTTTCTAAGTTAAATGAATAAAGCTTTTTCTAAGTGCTGAAGGTGTCTTACTGCAAGTAATAATGGATCTTCAGAATTTACAAAGTAAATTCTTAATTCAAGAAGAAGTTCTATATTCGACTTCACTTTGGCAGAGGAAAAGAGAACTGATTACAGAAATAAACACAAATTATGACTTTGGCATAAGTGACCATACGATTATATTTGCTATGCACAATCACAAAACCACCCCTTTTTCTCTTTATACACATATATCAGTCTCTTTGTACTTGCATACTCATTCACACAAGTATATATACCATAACTCACTGTAACTAATAAAATATGTATGATACACAGCCACAGGTAAGACATAGCACAGTTTCAGCTGTGATTTAGGTTGTGTTCAACTGTGAGTGGTTGTATATACTCAAACCTGTAATTTAGATATTCCTCATCCAGTGATGACAAAGCTAGGCAGATGCTAAAATTAGTTTGGTATCTATATTTTAATTGACTGAAAATCTTGCTTTCTATACATTTCCAAATTTATCCCAACTTCTGTCTAAACTTCACTACAGTTTAGAGTACTCACCTCTCCCCATTTAAACTTCACCTAGACTCCTAAGGGGCCCAAACTTCTTAAGGTTACCCTAGCACATATTCATGCACCGATCCTGGTTCAAGCAATATTAAACAAGACCACAATCTTTCAAAACTTAAGTGTTGCAAAAAACATAGATAGCCTCACAGTCAGAGGATTCCTTCAGATAAATGTGAATTTACAATGGAGGAACTATTCAGTGACTGAACAACTGAAAGATTATAGTGCCTTCTGCATCATTGGACCTGGTGGTCTTCTAAAACACATGCTGTAGTTGAAACAAGAATCAATTCTGGGACGTGCTGTCTTCTGTAATAATGAGTATTAAATTTTTTCTTTTTTTAATGGCAAAGCATGTTATTTCCCGTCCTCTTTTTATGATTACTTTTTTTTCCTCTTTTTATGATTACTTTTTTTTTTTTAAGGCCATTTCCTTACATTTGCTTCTGCTATCTTGTCATTCAGCAGCATCAGACAAAAACTACTAACTGGCTATCCTTAAATGGTAAAATTATTTAGTAAGTATTGTTCAGTGTAAACATATCAGAACAAGTGAAAAAACCCAAAACAAAATACTCTTATGCATTTTACAAAGTATTTTTTAAATGTTATGAATAATAAAAGCATGTAAAAATTGTCACATACATTTAATTTTTACATAAGCCACACCCTTTAACATCTTAATAACATACAATGAATACTGAAGTACTTTAACACTGCTCATGTTAACTTCATAGCTGAATAAATTATTGTAATTTCAGTTTGTGAGGTGGGCCAACACCAACCTTATGAAGTTCAACAAAGCCAAGTGCAAGGTCCTACACCTGGGACAGGGCAACTCCAGACACAGCTACAGGCTGGGCAGAGAAGAGATTCAGAGCAGCCCTGTGGAGAAGGACTTGGGCATGTTGGCTGATGAGAAGCTCAACATGAGCCGCCTCCAGTGTACGCTCGCAGCCCAGAAATCAACCGAATCACGGGCTTGATCCAAAGG
>NW_009910829.1:13365-43530 GCF_000696875.1 Nestor notabilis
TGGAACTAGATGATCTTAAGGTCCTTTCCAACCCAACCCATTCTATGATTCTATGATTCTAAGTTTAGATAAAAATAAATATCAAGCTGGAGTCCAATATCACTGCTTCATAACATAAGCTAATAGCCTGGAAGGAAATTCTAGATTCAATTCCCTCTTATTACAGGCAGTCACATTTCTTTCCCCAAATATATTAATTCCATAAACAGCACACTCCATATTCTCTTCCTTAAATTTATTAATGATAATTTTTAATGGCTATTATATCATTACTAACCATGATTTATACGGAAAGGTCACTCTAGAACTGATCACTGGACACCTTAATAGTATTATGGACAATGAAAATGAATACCTATTCACATGATAGCTTAATAGATGACACCCTGTCAGTGTGTGCTTTCACCCCAGAAAGCCAGCTGTACGCTGGGCTGCATCAAAAAGACCATCAGTAATTGGAGGGAGGTGATTCTTCCTCTTTACTCCATTCTCATGAGACCCCACATGAAGTACTGTGTTCAGCTCTGGGGCCACAACAGGATGGACACAGACCTGCTCATGCAAGTCTAGAGAAGGGTGACAAAGATGATCAAAGGGCTGGAGCACCTCACCTATGAAGACAGGCTGAGAGAGGTGGGGCTGTTCAGCCTGGAGAGAAGGCTCAGGGGAGACCTTAGAGCAGCCTCCCAGCCTCCCACAGGGGGCTCACAATAAAGCTGGAGAGGGACTTCTAACAAGGATATGTGGTGACGGGGCAAGGGGATTGGCTTTAAATTGAAAGATGGAAGATTCAGGTTAGATATTAGGAAGAACTTCTTCACTGTGAGGGTGATGAGGCACTGGCACAGGTTTCCTAGAGAAGTTGTGGCTGCCCCATCCTTGGAAGTGTTCAAGGCCAGGCTGGATGAGGCTTCGAGCAACCTGGTCTAGTGGAACATGTCCCTGCTCACGGGATGGAACTAGATGATCTTTAAGGTCCCTTCCAATCCAAATCGTTCTATGATGATTTTACGATTACTTTTGGTTTCTGCTAGAATGCTCTTGAAAAATGCATAATACTCTGCTTGAGAATTTCAATTTTAAGTTAAAATACAAATAATGTTTTCAAACAAAGAACTCTAACAGTATACTGAAACAATATAAGTGTCATGCTTGTACAGCTAACATATTTGCAGAACATGTGGAAGAATCAAGGGAATCGCCTGCTCTATAATGTCAGTTTTGAAGCTTTTTCTCATATTCCCCCTTCTGCCCTTGGGGTACCTGCAGAATATACAGTTCTTGGAATGGGTAGCAAATTCCCCCATTTGGCATGCAGATCTAAGACTTTTCTAGGGTTCAAGAATCTTATTTTTGTCTGGATTACATTACTGTTCATCTCTGGCACTGCAAGAATTGTACAACTGTAAAAATGAGAATGAAAATTATGGGTTTGGACTATGACTATGTCTTTTTGCCAGCCTGATTTTGCTCTAGAGTCAGACATATGTCTGTCTTCTTCTGCAAATGGTACATTAGCCATATCTCAGATAAAGATATGATTTAAAAATGGTGGAAGACCTATTCAGCAGGTCTTGACATTGGAAACTTGTAAATGAAATATTTTAATATAGCTGAAATATTTTAATAAAGCTGGACCCTTTATGGACACCTGTGCTAATGCTAACAGTTAATGCTGGGTACTTTACATATTACAGTTTGCAAGTAGTATGTAACTCTGTTTAAAAAAACTTCTGTACTGAAAGAGTTTATGGATGAATTGCCAGTATTTATATATTTTATCTAAGACTACTGAAAGATTTCAATGCTGAACTTCAACAGGACTGGCAAGTTTATTAAAGACTACATAGGCAACCATTACTGTTTTTCCATTTCCATAAACCTGAGTGTAAATAAGCCTATCACATCATTAAAGCATCAGATAATTGGCACTTTATTTTGATGTAATTATGCATACTGGACTATAAACCACACTGTATGTCAGCAGACTCAGTGCTGAGCAATGAATTCTCACAGGCTGAGACTGATGAAGAATGTTACCATTTTACTCTGTTGGAGGAAGCTTAGCAAAACAGCAGGGCCTGCAGACTGAGCATGAAGTATAAACTTAGACAAGATGAAGAAAGATATTAAGGGAGAAGCAATATACTTCATTACAGCAACTAAGACAGATGGAGAAGGAAAAAAACCCCACAGGTTTCAGGGCACATGAGTTCTTCTTCAGCTAGTTTATTTTTCTTCTACAGTTTGCTTAATAAAAGGTATTAGCTTTCCTTACAAACTTTCTTCACTTACATTGCTCAGCCACCAGTTACACTGCCAGCAACTGCAGATGTATGCACAGGGGCATGTATAGAAGCATATATCACGGGTTTAGCCTAAGGCTGATTTTATACACTGTCTGTATTTCTGTGTTCACAGCAGATTCTGGAACAGATATGAGAACCTAAATTTTCCCAATGTAAGAGAATAACCTAACTTTGGCTAATGTAAGATAGGCAACACTGTTAAACTAAAACAAACAGAAAAACTGGAGGAGACTGACAGCACGTCTCATACAGATCAATGGTATGCTTATCTGGATTGCAAATGCCTAGCTTAATGCTTGATAGAAATGCATTTATCTTTTTTCTTTTTTTGTAACAGTATACCACATTGGCCACTCACAGCTGTTGTAATTAAGAGGTTTTCCTCCTCCTCTGACACTTCCAAATGATGGCTTTCAGGACGAAATCTTGTTTTAGCTCTTACTGCATGACCCTATGACTGTTACGTTTCATCCTATTTCTACCATTCAAGCTTTTGAGATAATCCAAATTTCCATTAGGATATTCCTGTCTCAGTTATTCCTATCTCATTAACATTACAACGTCATACTATCTACAAGCTTCCCTTGTAAACTGTTTTGTTCTGGGTTTTTTCTGTGTGCTTTTGTTTTCTTTTGTTTTTGTATTTAAGGTATTACTGAAAACCTGAAGTAAGAACTATCCTACTAAATCTGACCCAAACCAATAGCTGCTCTTTCAACATAATTTATGTTCTCTTTTAAGCAACTTCTTACCTATTTTACAGTTTTTGTTATCTATTTCCCTCTCCTTCATTTTAACAATTTCCTACAGACTAATCCAGACTAAGTTTAATCATATACATTTACCCAAGGAAAAGGTTACTTTTGCCCAGGAAATACCTAAAGACATGTTAGTTAGTTTATTAGAATCTCTTTTAGTAAACCCATTAGACATATTTTTCTATTAGCCTCTAATGGTTGCCTTTAATTATTCTTACTTTCAAATCCAGACCACTGTATTTTATATTGTTCTAACATCTTAGAGTAAGCAAACTAAACCCATAAATTAATCAGAAAATTTAGAAGGGTGGTTTCACCAGATAAGTTAGACAGGTTCTAAATGCTACTACTAAATGCTTTAGATGTGACGTGATGCTTCCTGTAAAACAAAAAAAGTATTAGATGCTACACAAAGCTTGCAGAAAGGAACAGAAAGTCAAAGAATTAAACTGTGTGACTAAACAAGGTTTAAGAAGTAAAACCCAAAGCTAGGGTTGTCAGAATAGACCGTAGAAGATCATATTGTGCAAAGCGTTTGACACTATCCCGCACAACATCCTTGTCTCTAAATTGGAGAGACATCAATTTGATGGATGGACCACTCAGTGGATAAAGAACTGGCTGGATGGCCGCACACAAAGAGTTGTGGTAAACGGCTCAATGTCCACATGGAGACCAGTAACGAGTGGTGTCCCCCAGGGATCGGTGTTGGGACCCGTCTTGTTCAACATCTTTGTCGGTAACATGGACAGTGGGATTGATGCGCCCTCAGCAAGTTTGCTGATGACACCAAGCTGTGTAGCTCAGTTGATACGCTGGAGGGAAGGGATGCCATCCAGAGGGACCTGGACACGCTTGTGAGGTGGCCAATGCCAACCTCATGAAGTTCAACAAAGCCAAGTGCAAGGTCCTACACCTGGGTCGGCACAACCACAGGGACAGCTACAGGCTGGGCAGAGAAGAGATTCAGAGCAGCCCTGCGGAGAAGGACTTGGGCATGTTGGCTGATGAGAAGCTCAACATGAGCCGCCTCCAGTGTACGCTCGCAGCCCAGAAATCAACCGTATCCTGGGCTGTATCAAAAGAAGCATGACCAGCAGGTCAAAGGAGGTGATCCTGCCCCTCTACTCTGCTCCCGTGAGACCTCACTTGGAGGATTGTGTGCAGTTCTGGTGTCCTCAACAGGAAAAGGACATGGAGCTGTTGGAGCAAGTCCAGAGGAGGGCCACGAGGATGCTTAGAGGACTGGAGCACCTCCTGTATGAAGACAGGCTGAGAAAGTTGGGGCTATTCAGCCTGGAGAAGAGAAGGCTACATGGAGACCTCATAGCAGCCTTCCAGTATCTGAAGGGGGCCTAGAAGGATGTTGGAGAGGGACTCTTTGTTAGGGACTGTAGTGGTAGGACAAGGGGTAATGGGTTCATACTTAAACAGGGGAAGTTCAGGTTAGATATAAGGCAGAAGTTCTTTACAGTGAGGGTGGTGAGGCACTGGAATGGGTTGCCCAAGGAAGTTAAAAATGTTCCATCCGTGGCAGTGTTCAAGGCCAGGTTGGACAGAGCCTTGGGTGACATGGTTTAGTGTGAGGTGTCCCTGCCCATGGCAGGGAGGCTGGAACTAGATGATCTTAAGGTCCTTTCCAACCCAACCCATCCTATGATTCTATGATATAATTCTATGATATGTTAGACGATCTATAAAAGGAACTATGATGAGTTTTAAAGAGGAAACAGTTGAAGGTATTAATGCTAAAATGATTGAATTAATTAAAATAAGAAAACTTAAAAGAAGCGAACTGTCACTAGGTCACACAGGATTAAAGGGAATAATAAAGTAATATAAAACCACTGCTGATAACAAAAATGATTGATTTGTGTCAACTTTCTCAAAAGATGCTAGTGAGATAACTCTCTAAGGACCTCATCTAATCTGGACATAAACTCGACATGAGCAGGCAGTGTGCGCTTGCAGCCCAGAAAGCCAACCGTATCCTGGGCTGTATCAAAAGAAGCATGACCAGCAGGTCAAAGGAGGTGGTCCTGCCCCTCTACTCTGCTCTTGTGAGACCTCACTTGGAGCATTGTGTACAGTTCTGGTGTCCTCAACAGAAAAAGGACATAGAGCTGTTGAAGCAAGTCCAGAGGAGGGCCACGAGGATGATAAGAGGACTGGAGCACCTCCCGTATGAAGACAGGCTGAGAAAGTTGGGGCTGTTCAGCCTGGAGAAGAGAAGGCTGCGTGGAGACCTCATAGCAGCCTTGCAATATCTGAAGGGGGCCTAGAAGGATGTTGGGGAGGGACTCTTTGTTAGGGACTGTAGTGGTAGGACAAGGGGTAATGGGTTTAAACTTAAACAGGGGAACTTTAGGTTAGATATAAGGCAGAAGTTCTTCACAGTGAGGGTGGTGAGGCACTGGAATAGGCTGCCCAAGGAGGTTGTGAATGCTCCAACCCTGGCAGTGTTCAAGGCCAGGCTGGACAGAGCCCTGAGCAACATAGTTTAGTGTGTGGTGTCCTTGCTCATGGCAGGGGGGTTGGAACTAGATGATCTTAAGGTTCTTTCCAACCCTAACTATTCTATGATTCTATGATTCTATGAGACACGACCATAGACAGAGGCGTCAGAAGAAGAGATATCAGCCAATTAAAGTATGATGAAGCTCCAGAGTACATTCTCTAGAAGGAACTCAGGAATGTCTGTTCCACTAACCTTAAAAACAATGTTGTATTGGATGACTAGTGACAAATACTATACCTTTAGAACCAAAGGGATAATGAAGAAAAGCACAGTAACATCATGGCAACTTCTGTTGAGTAGTTTTAAGCAACAAATAAACAAACACCATCTTGAACAGTGAGTTTCTATGCAGTCTCATTAATCTAGTAGTTTCATTACAATGCATTGGTGAATGTGTAGACGGATGAGGCAAACAGCTTTAGATGCTCAAAAAGCCTTTATGATGAGCTTTTTAAAAAAAGAAAAAGCAAATGGTGAGAAACATTGAAAACAAAGCACAGGGTGAAAGAAAACTAGCCAAACTGAGATAAGAACAATCAACTACCTTCCAGTGAGGCAAAGGTCATAGTTCAAGTTAAATACTATGAAAAAACTGAGTGAGCTATATGATGGTAACATTTCTGGAAGATCCAAGATCAGGAGGTCAGTCAAGCCCAGACAAAATATGGTGATTTCTCATGGTTTTAACTCAGTAATAGAGAATGGAACAAATGGCCATAGTCAGATTCTCAGAAATTCTGATTATATTCTCTTACAAAATTGAAGGAGACTCTGCAGAGGGAAATCATTGCACACCTTACACAGCTCTACAGCAACAGAATAAGTTCACGAAAAGCCTCTGAACTTTACTAGTGGAAGCTTAATGAAAACCTCTAGTAATATGTAGTTGTGGGAAACAATAACATAAAACGTACCCTTATTAAGGAGAATAATACAAAAAGTATTATAATGCCCCTACAAGTGACAGACAATATTTATCAATACAGAATACTATAAATGAAACTGGATATCCCATGTTTAAATGGCCAACATGGTAATACAGGAAACTCCAGAAAGGATAACAAAGATTGTTCACACCATGAAACATTGGCCCTGACATGAATACAGAGCAATATGGAATTATTCATTTCAGAAAGAAAATGAGAGAGAGGAAACATGAAAAAGGGTAAGAAAAATACAAATACTGCATATGTCTAATATTGGAGTCAAGGAGACACCCAGTAAAATCTCACTTATTTAGAAAAAAGAAAGATAAAGTATTTTCTGCTCTTCAGATAAGACCACACAATTCTTTTGTAGACAATTTCTTTGGAGTAAACACCTTCATATTATTAAAAGTATCTCAGACATTTACATGAAAAGTAGGAAAACCTATTTACAACAATTAACACTAAAAATGAATTTCAGGAGAAATACAAGATTTCTTTCCTTGGGATATTCTAATTATAAGTCAACTTCTGTGTATTGCTGATAGATTCCTCTCCCACTTCTCTGAGGCAAATGGTGCCGGCCACTTGCAGCCAATTCCACTTGCAGATTTCTACATCATCAATGGAGGCAAAGATATTTAGAACAGCTGCATATGCCTAATAGAGATTTTCCTCTCCAAGTCTCACTCTGAGTCTCCATTTTATGAGAAGTGCAATCAGTGCTCACAATTATTAAGTACCAAAATATTTACATCAGCATCAGAGCCTTCAAAAAAACCCCACCAAAACCCAGTGAATGATGGAAATAGCTTTCTACATACTCTATCCATACCAGTATACCAGAGGACATTTTAAATACCTAAATGGACAGATAAAACTCAGAGCACAATATATGCCAATTACATATCACTATTTCTTGGAAATTGATTAGAACACTTGCTCTGAGTTTTGCCTGCTGTTTCCCAGCATCTGATAAAAATTTGTAACAGATGGAAATGATTGCAAAGTGAACAGCACTCCCTTCATGTTCTCCATTCTGATGATTTAATCACAAACACACTGAATCTGATAGTAATGAAACAATAGACTTCTTGTTGAGATCACCAAATGATTTTCACAAAAACCTAGCAGACACAGTAAAATATAGTCACCACAGATATACAGAATCCTTTTCTGACCTGCCATATCACCTGTCTATACAAAACAGTAAATTCTGTCATAGGAGCAGCCTGAAATAAAAGAAATATTAAACTCTGTTTGATTTGTAATTATTATATTGAAAAGCCAGATTCAAAAAAGACAATCTTGCCAAAAATGTTTCATAGAGTTAGTTGGCTGAGACATTTCTAAATTTCAGCATTCTTCTCTATTACGAAATGGCAGCATTATTCCCAAGTGAGTCTGCTCTGCAGTCTCTATATAATGCATGTTTAAAACAAACAAATCATATTCAAATACTCTGCTACTGCAAACTACAGCTGAGAATTCTGAGTACACAGTAGTTAGTAGTTATAATGATGTAAAAAAAGGCTGGGAGTTAAGCATGTGCTGAGGTGTTTGCAGGACCAATGCCAAATTGTCTGAATGATCAACTAGCATTCTACTCTACCTATTGTATTCCTCCACAAGCAAGTACATATTCTCTTTTTTCACTAACTCAAAATGAGCAGATCTCTGAAGAGAAACAAAATAACTTAATTCTTCTAAAACCTCAACATTACATAAAATTGCTTTTCTATACATAAAAATGTCATCAACAATGTCAGTTTAAAGACTGATTTGCAGAATGTTTTAAGTCTAAAAGCAATCACTGAGCCTCACCCAATGCTAACAAAATCGTCCTCTTTCCAATAGTTCTATCTGAGTCTCAAAGGATCCAACAGGGTGATTCAACCAGACTGTCCTGGCTGTCCCCTTTTCTAGGAGCTCCTCTGATCCAGACAAGAGAGAGCAGACTGGAAAGAATTTTTCTAGCAGGAAGAAAAAACCCTCGCTGGAGTAATGCCTTTCATAAGCCCTTTCTGTCACATGAAGGGACCACATGTACATGATGCGACAAGACAGGGATGCAAAAGTAAAAAGCCAAGATTTCCACTGTCAGAACAATTTTTCTCGCTTACATCATACTTCTCATCCAGGTATGAGGGGCTCCTGAGGACAGAGTGCTAGGTAAAGCTAGATACTCTGGTAGCAGTATCCTGCTCCTTGCTTCCTTTTTCTTGTTTAAGGCAGAAAACACAAGCACACACAGTAAATAAATCACTTCAGGGAACTGACCTTCACAGATGCACTGAACAATGCATTCACAATAAGCCAAGTAATATTTTAGAAATTCTGTCTCTGGAAAAACTATGTAGCTTACTCACAAGTCAACTGCGATAGCTCATTCTACAACTGCTTCTGTATCAGAACGCTGTGGTGCTTAAGATCTTTTAAGAGTCCCCATGCCTTATTTTAATGATCCCCTCTATCTAAATATGGTGACAGAAGGAGCACACCCTTTGCAGTTCAGACTTCAGTGGAAACGGGCCATCATATCCCTCTGGTTGTCCAGTGCATGAAGAGATCCCTAATGTTTCACCTCTTCCAAAGTCTGTTCATGATTCAGAATCCAGGTATTACAGACAGGATGCCACTAGAGGACTTGGCAATGGACATTTTGTATGGAAGGCAAATTAGAATGTAAAAAGAGATTTGAATGAGCCTGAAGATAATATCTAAACAAATCCAAGACAGAAATGTCTTCAACAGAATGTAAGCTACAGGTGTTACTCACTGTGTTTCACAGGACAAGGACGTGAAGGTACAAAATGAAACTCTAAGACTTCAGATTTAAAATAAACAAAGGAAAATACTGTCCACACTGCTTACAATTAAACCAAGGAATGTATTGCCACAAGACATCATACAGTATGAACAAGTTCAAAGTAGCCAGACCCATTCACAGAAGAAAAATACACCAAAGAGCATTAAACACAACAGGCCAAATGAACTTTGGGACTAAATAAGCCTTACACGTAAGACTGAAACAGGAAAAGTTCCCCAGTAGTATCTTAGAACTACCCTGCTTCTGGCCACTGTCAGAATCAGGATACCTCGGCTAAATGGATCTTTGATCTAATCCAGCATAGTTTATTCCTAAATCAATTATGACTTCTAAAAACCTGACATTTATTACTTTGACTTCGCAGCACATAAGCATGGAGTGATATTTTCCATACTGCAGAGGTCCATGTGTAAAGGTGCACAAATATATTTCAGTTTTTGCCCTTGATTTTTGGATGAAATATCTCTTACATAAAAACATTCCTCAGAGAAAGCAATCTGTCACCTTCTGGTTTTGAATGGGGGGAAAGTAAGCTTTTTCACAGCTCTAAGAAAGAGCATCTTTATTTATGTAATTAGAAAAGCCTGCTATAACTTCGAAAGCCATAACTGTAAGTTATGTAAAGGTAAAAAAAGAAAAAAGTTTGTAATTTTTATGTGACGCATGAATGGTTAAATAATGAATGAGTTTACTAATCATTAAATGGATTTTGAAATATAATCGAAGCCTGACTCAGTATTTAGGACCTGTGTTAACTTCTTCCATACTGAACAGTTAATGCATGACTAGGCAAGTGCAAGGTCCTACACCTGGGTTGGCACAACCCCAGGCACAGCTACAGGCTGGGCAGAGAAGAGATTCAGAGAAGCGCGACGGAGAAGGACTTGGGGGTGGTGATTGATGAGAAACTCGACATGAGCGGGCAGTGTGCGCTTGCAGCCCAGAAAGCCAACCATATCCTGGGCTGTATCAAAGGAAGCGTGACCAGCAGGTCAAAGGAGGTGATCCTGCCCCTCTACTCTGCTCTCGTGAGACCTCCCTTGGCGCATTGTGTACAGTTCTCGCGTCCTCAACAGAAAAAGGACATAGATCTGTTGAAGCAAGTCCAGAGGAGGGCCACGAGGATGATCAGGGGGCTGGAGCACCTCCCGTATGAAGACAGGCTGAGAAAGTTGGGGCTGTTCAGCCTGGAGAAGAGAAGGCTGCGCGGAGACCTCATAGCAGCCTTCCCATATCTGAAGGGGGCCTACAAGGGTGCTGGAGAGGGACTCTTCGTTAGGGACTGTAGTGGTAGGACAAGGGGTAATGGGTTTAAACTTAAACAGGAGAACTTTCGGTTAGATATAAGGCAGAAGTTCTTCACAGTGAGGGTGGTGAGGCACTGGAATGGGTTGCCCAAGGAAGTTGTGAATGCTCCAACCCTGGAGGTGTTCAAGGCCAGGCTGGACAGAGCCTTGGGCGACATAGTTTAGTGTGTGGTGTCCTTGCTCATGGCAGGGGGGTTGGAACTAGATGATCTTAAGGTCCTTTCCAACCCTAACTATATTATGATTCTATGATTCTATGACTATTATGCCATAGCTGATGCAGTTATCCAGCAAATGCCTGAAGACTATAGAACTAGGTACACTGATGTATGCACAAATCAGAAAACCTCCTCTAGGTTCCCACAGTGTGATCAAGAATGTATTTCAGCGTGCCTAGTATATTTTGTACAACTGATTTTTTTATTTCAACCATACAATTAGTCACAACAATCACTAACATAGTAGTTTCACAGTAAGACTACTAAAAACTAATTCAGTAAATTAAATTGATAGTTGCTACAGCAATTATTAAATTCTGTGACGTCTGTGAAGAATGGAAAGTAATGTCTATTAGCTCAGAGTTACAGAAGCATAATCTGAGCTCTAGGGTACTTTAAAGAATATTTGATCTGATCTGGTCCCTACCCCTGATGAATTTCATACTCTTACAATGTAGCTCCATCTCTAACCTACTACCTTTACTCATTCCTTCTCATGTGAAGAAAGAGTAACTCCAAAATGACTCTCACATTATTATCTCACACCTGTACATCAATTAAGCATGGACTGTATGTGAGCCAGGAAAAACATTTTAAGACCTCTTTAGACTGAATAAAAAGTATTTTTAAATTGAGCTAAAGCAAGTCTCAAAAATTCAAATAAAATAGCAAAGATGTTCTATTTTTGCACTAGATCTCAAACTGGACCTGAATCACATGATGCTATAAAAGTCCACTTCAGATGATCATCTCACTTCCAGATGCAACTGGAAACATTTATTCTGATTGAAAAAGCAAAGCTTTTTTTCAAATTGACTAATAATGAATACTATAGTATCAAATCTATTTTATGATGCTCAACACTATTTTAACATAGAGAAAACAGATTGGCATAACTGACCAAGTTATTTATTTCTGCTACAAGTACAGTCTCCAATTCAGCACTTCTGTATTTTGCTTTACGTGTAAATAATTCCACTGTGTTATTCAAAGTGCAGTTTAATTTCATAGAATCACAGAATAGCTAGGGTTGGAAAGGACCTTAAGACCATCTAGTTCCAACCCCCCTGCCATGGGCAGGGATGCCTTACACGTGTACCTTAAAATGAAATAAAATGTCAAAAAAAATTAGCAAGACTATTAATTGTGTATTACATAAACATAAAATGTTGAGGATTAAACACTTCCAAGCAATTAGCTGTAAGCATGCAAGTAAAGCTAAGCTTGCATTTGAACATTAGTAAGAGAGATGGAAGTTGATATGCGTTTTATCCCATGTATAACTACTTTAATCAACAAGTACCCCGCAATTTTCAGCTTTTTAAGTTTTAATCAATTAAATTTTTGTCATTACTGGTCTAATTTATTATAGAACAGTTGTGTAAATTTTATACTGAAGCTGACATAGATAATATTTTTACATTTTGTATCACAAGAACAGTTGTTGTAACAATGCCACCACTGGCATCAATTTGATCTGTGCTGTAAAAGGCACTTATCTGTCAAGTATATTGTCCTGGGTTCAGCTTAAACCATGATGTATGTATATTTCATTATGTAAGTAAAGTCATATTTTTATCATGTGTAAATACAGTACTTGATTAAAAAAAATCTGAATAACGTAACTGCTCTACTGTTGTTTAAATGATATACCTACATAATATACCTCATATACTATCAACGTCCTACATAATACTCTTCATACACTATCAATATTTTAACATGTTTTATACTTTATAAAGTAATGCAAATGATTCTTAGTATGGATGAGTTCCAATAAAAAGACAAGGAAACCAGTTCCGCTGTAACAATAATGAAATACTTCTGTGAACTGCTAAAGACAGTGCTCATTTGGCCTAAGAAACAATAAATTAGTAACTGGAGTAGTGCATCCCTACCTGTGGAACACAACAGGAGCATGGCATCATGAACTACACCTTCCACAACGTTTTAATTAAATACATAACTTTGTGGGCAAATTTTGGCTCGTGAGAAATTCTCAGCATTGGTAGGAGTCTAATTGTCCAAAAAGCTCTCGGCATCAATCTCTATGTTATCTCTAAGCTGCTTTGAATTTACATTTTTTTAATCAGCTAAAAATATTGAAGTTTATCAGTAAATCAATAAAACTCAATGGTTAAGAAGTTAAACAGTTGAAACAATGATGATGTCTTCACTTAGAAATCAAAGGATGCCTTTTCCTTTTTAAAAGTTTTCATTTTGTTACTAAAATTACAGGCAAAGAACATTCATTGCAGGTCAAGATCAATGAAGAAAAAAAAATACTATAAAGAAAAAGATAAAGAGATCATAGGAAGAAGTAGTCTTCCTGGAACAATATAAAATCAAAAATTTTGCCAATAGTCTTTTTATTAGGGTCCATTTTCTGGTTTAGTTTTTACATTGCACCTGTTATTCACTTCTACAATAACAAAGGTTACTGGAACACAAAGAAAGGGCCTCACAGTCTTCAATGATACATCTCCCTTACACTAAATAAAAAAAAAGGCATTTTTAATATGATTTCTCCTTTCTATCATAAAATGCACACATAATAAAAAATTACACATGTACAATAATTCAGAGATTTCTTTTTACTTAAAAATTCACAGCTGCTAACAGAAGTATTAGTTACATTCACAGCTATCAGCATTTTGGGATCTGGCTTTAATTTATTGATTAGTCAGTAAAATATTTTCCCTGTTTTTGCTCAACTACTAATGATTATCACTAAATAGTCTCAAACAAGGAATGCCAGATGAAATGTTTTTATATAAAAATGTTTTATATAAACTCTCTCATGGCTCTTAAGTTAACCACAAATCAAATTCTCACAACAGTTGTGAGAGTTCACGTGATTTTTACTTTTTAAAACTGTAAGTACTTTGATGGTTATAAACTAAAATCAACAGCCATTCTTCATTCAAGCTATCAAAATCTTAACCTAAACATATTTTATATCTGTTATAGCCTTACGTTTTTCCCAAAACACTCTCATTCTTATTAAAAAAGATATATCATTTGTCTTGAAGAAAACAAATTAATGGATTTAAGAAATACTTCAGAGTTACTAGACTATTGAGAAGAATGGAAGTTTATTCTTGAACTTAACAAATAGGCATTAGGTGATACTTGAAGAGGGAGTTTGTTGCATTTTTTTGGGTTTTTTTTGTGTGGGTTTATTTTTATTTTATTTTTTAATTTTACAAAAAGAAAAACTTAAAACATATGTGTCAGACGACCTCAGTTAGGAGGCTGCAAAAGGACAGCAGGGGATTCAGCACATATTTTATTAACTCCATTTTCTTTTCAGCTTTGCAATTCACCTTTAAAATAAAAGCTTAGATTCTGCTGAAAACAGCAAAATTCGTGGAAAATCCATAGGGAGGTTCCAAATCCTTGGGATTTGTGGATTTTCTGTTTGAACAGATTTTTATTGTTCCTGTTGATTGCCCTAACACTCATTTTCAGGCACCAGGCAGCTTGAGTTATGTTATCTGTGGGCATTTAAACAGTACCAGCAGGTAGCTTAACTTTCCAAACTCATTTTTATTGGACAGTAGAATGCCAAATAACTGTTTGGAGAGACATGAAAATGTAAAAAGAATGATCTTATCAGTTTTGTTAATTTAACTTGGTTTAATAATTGCCACTGACTTGTTAGATATATTAAGTTATAAAAATATTTTTATATGGACTGACACCTCTATTTTCATTCTCTTTGTTATTGCCTGGTCACATACTATAGGAAAAATGGCTCTGTCTGGGCTAAATGCCCAGAACATTTGAAGCATCTCACACTGAAACAATAGTGGTCTTTGTTGGACACCATCTGCTAGCAGATTTTTTTTTTTTAAAATCATTGTGTGTCTGCTAATACAGATGCATTGCACTTCCACAAACTGAATTACATTTATGCTCAGACTAAATACTATTCATGTAAAAAGTGTTTCATTTCACATTATGAGTGAGCTAGAGTTATACTGATGCAACACACATGAGATAAGCTTGTTCCATGTGGCCAGATTACTTCAGAAATATTTGATTTTGCTCTTTTGGATTTTATGCAGTCTGCCATGCTTTTAGTACCACAAATCTTACCTTTCAAAAATCATTTGTGTTTTTAATTTGTTGGTATTGCTCATCTGTCTGTGTTTCTTCACTAGCTATTAGACATGGGTAAACTTGGCTAAATAATGAATCAGACATTAAATAGCACATTAACAAAATTGGCAGACACTAAATAATTATCTCCACTAAGAAAACAGAAATGCATTAGTAGACTTATGAAAATTAAAATATGGGCAGAAATGGGCAGTCTTGAAAAGTGCTAGGAAAAACATCTGGGAAAAATGGTTACAAGTACAGATAGTTGATGGGAAGAACTAAGCAGGAACATGAAACCCGAAGACAATGCAAACAATCCTAATTAAAGCCAGCATTGTGGCTATATTCACAGTTTCCTTTAAAAATTTTGTGGAATTAATATTCTGGTCATAACAATCTAGGCTGAAATTTCACTGTGAAGAATGACATGGCAAACGTTAAATTGCTTTTTGGAACAGCTGAAAAGGGATACTTCAAAATTTATAGCAAACAATTTAAAAAAACTGGAGGAAGAAAATGCAAAAGACTTACTATGTTATGTAGTTCATCTACTTCCTCATTTCTACCAGACACATACCACTTTTTGGTACTCTTTGTTTAAATATATGAAACAATAATTTCCGTTTGTTTCACAATTTGGAAAATATTTTTAATATCCAATTCAAATATTCTGATTCCCCCTTCCTTTCAACATCCTGAATCCTTTCTGGACACAAGTAGATACCTAAGCTTTAGAAGTGACCTTGTGTCCACTGACCATTTACAACTGGTATATACACTCAAGCAATCCCAAATACAAAATAAACTGTGTTAGCTTAAAATTAAACTAAAGTGTCTATTACAGCTACTTGAGGTAATTAATCTTGTAGCTGCACCAAATCAATTAAATTCTTAACATTTTTGGTAAGCCAAGCCACAACGTGCTTAAGGCTAAATTAAATTGTATTTTCAAACTGAACGGAATCCAAGAGACACCAAAAGATTCAGAGGTACTTGACAGAATTTTAGACACATTAGTACTGAAAATTCGTTAAAAAATTCAATTGAATAACTGGCTCCTTTTGAGGTTTCTTCATCCCTTAGTAGGTACCATACATTTCAAAGAAGAAAAAATAAATAATGCCTTCCGTAAAGGAAAGCTAGACTGCTGTTTTCATGAGGTTATAAAGCAATTACTATTTCTAGTGAATAAAAAAGAGAAGTTTTATGATCTACAATTTTGGGTGATTATAGCTATTGGAAGACAAAACAGTATTATTTATCTATAAGTCTAGTACTCTGTGAGCAGCTGATTAATATTTTATACAAATGCCTTCTAAACCATACTGCTAAATGAGTCTACTATTCACACTTTCACTTCCTTAGAATTCTGATTTTCAAGAAAAGATTGGTGTTCATATTTCATACAATTTAGGTGAGGAAAATGGTTAATGTTGATGGTATTCTGAACTAGTGTGTTAATAAACAGACTATGGGCTTATAATTGTTTCACCGTGTACAAAAGAGTAATCCCACTTCGCATATCTGTTCTCAGAAATGACCAAACATGAACTGTTGCACATTTTGTTTAAGGTAAGTCTTACAAGAACAAAACATAGAAAGGAAAGATAAATAATGATTTTTATTACTGACATTTATATTGCAGGAAATTTCACAATTAGTAAACCCAAACTCTGTTAAACAAAATTTAATAACAAAGCATGCATTACATGCAGAAACATTCTTGTAACTTTTGACTTTTCAAAGATTTTCCCTGCTTCAGAACTTTGCTCAAAAAGAGATCTATATAACAGCCAGTACTATTTTCAAGAGATACCATAAAGTTATTTCTGTAATAGAAAGCACTAATAGGGTATCTCCAAGTTAAAATCTAGCAACTATTTTTGTGAGTAAAACAAGCCCTTAAAAACCAACAATAGCTGATTAGACTTTGGTATGCATATCAAAGTATTCACAAACACATAAAAATATGGCATTCTTAATTGCATGTTCAGAGCATTTTGAAAGTACACTCCGTGTAAAAAATGCATATAGAAAATAAAGAAAATTGAACTGTACACTTATATGGAAACTGATGTGCTTATGTCCCATATCTATGTAAATCCATCTTCTATGTAGCTTGCCTCCACCTACTCTTGTTTTTTGTTTTGGTTTTGTTTTTACGGTTTGCTCACATGTTATTTTGCAGGCTTTCTTTCCTCACAAGTCAATTTTTTCCCGATAATGAATGCTGCACTAAGCTGGCTGCTGGCCAGCTACTTTTATGCATTCTTTCTGTAGGTACTTAACATTAGCTTTGTGTAGCTCAGATGCAGAAAAAGAACTATCCTGTTTTCCTCATAAAAGTAACCTTGATTGTCTTGTCTTTAACAGCCTGTCTTTTGCATCAGTAAAACTTGTTTTGTAACTGCAATAATCTGCCAGACTCTTCTGTCTCACTGATAAGAAAAACATCAACCAGACCACTTTTGACATAAATATTTAAGAGCCTAAAAAAACATGCAGGGAAAAAAATCCCCCTGAGTCCATCTAGTTCTAGCATTCATTTTAGGTATAAAAGTGCTTGATACTTACTTTGCTATTTACAGTCAAGCATGAGTGTGTTTGACACCAATGAGCCACAGTTTTGGTGTGTCACTGGTTTTCCAGTAGTTACTCTTGCAACAGTTCTTCCTGCATTTCTATCAGTTATTTTTCTTTTCAGACTGTTCTACTATCTATTTTTTCCTTTTATCAGTTCACCCTTATACAAACTATTGCTAAACACTGTCTTTTGTATATTTGCCTTATCTTTCTTAAGCACTTATTACAAAGAATGGTGCAATCTTAAATTTACAGTTTATTGCATAATTTGTGGTGTGGCATAAAACACAAGAAAAAACATAATGCATTTATTTAATATTTATGACTAGTATATGATATTGAAGAGCCATATTGCTTGTACTTTAATCAGTAAGTTTACTAAAACTACTCTAAAGGCTAAAAAGAAGGGTTATGTCATTAAGAACAATTTGTTCCACAACTAGTTTGAGGTAGGTGGAAGAACGAAACCAGCAGGATCAGTTGTGAGTCCTGCTAAAGTACAGCCATGCCTTTCTCTTGCCAGGCTTCACATCTGCCCTTCCTACCCACCCCTGACACTAAGTAGATATGCCAGAACCCTATGACAAATGAAAGTAATTTCTTTAACATTCTGGGGAAAGTAGTCAAATTGCTTAAGAAGCTCAGGCAAAATTAATAAATACTTTTTATAGAGGGATATTCTTAGCTATATTTTATAAAGCGTAGAAGTAGAAAAAGAAGCAGTCCTGTGATTACTTTTGCATTTTCCTGCAGTTTACTATATTCAGCATTTTGGGGCTGTTCAGCCTGGAGAAGAGACGACTGCGTGGAGACCTCATAGCAGCCTTCCAGTATCTGAAGGGGGCCTACAAGGATATCAGAGAGGGACTCTTCACGAGGGTCCACAGTGATAGGACAAGTGGTAATGGGCTCAAATTTAAACAGGGGAAGTTCAGGTTAGATATAAAGAAGTTGTTCTTTACTGTGAGGGTGGTGAGGCACCCAAAGAAGTGATAAAGGCTCCATCCCCGGCAGTGTTCAAGGCCAGGTTGGACAGAGCCTTGGGTGACATGGTCTAGTGTGAGGCATCTAGTGTGAGGTTCTAGTGTGAGGGGGGTTGGAACCAGATCATAGAATAGTTAGGGTTGGGAATTATCAACTAGATGATCTTAAGGTCCTTTCCAACCCTAAGTATTCTATGATTCCATGATTTTAGACAAAGGATTTGGTACTAATAGAGAACACTGCCTTAAAAACTTACATAATAAGCTTCTTTAGCAAGAAAAGTAAGGAAGTGAGGGCTAAACCAAGAACACACGTCATACAAATCCCACTAAAGTGAAGTATCAGATCTAACAAAAACCCAAACAAACTAAGCAATAAATGCATTTGGAAGGAAGCAGAAGTATTAGTTGCATCTGATATCTCTAATAGTATACAGGAAGGTGCTAACTTCAGATTCAGTAGAATACTTATTTATAATCTGCTGCAAAAATAGGGTCCGGGTTTATACCTCTCCAGAAACACATTCTAGGGCATTCAGGAAAGAAAAGATGAATAGGCTTATTCAAATCTGAGCATTTTTTGAAACCTAATCTTCAGAGATGTGAATGTTAAACTTTAAAACAGAAAATGCAGTATGATTGTATTTTTAACCTAATGAAAATTACTGCTTCTGGAGACGACTGATGCCTTGAAGTTACAGAGGTGTACAAAAACTTATTCTACAAAATTTAGATTTGAGAGAAGTAACAGAATTGCAAAATTGATTTTATACTATGCAATGATTAGAATCTTATCTTCCTTTGTATTAAAAAGGACAGCAAATGAAATGAGAAAATGATGAATGTTTTTCTTCCGAAGGATGTGTTAACTGGTATTACTGAAACATGCAGAGACTACCTTGGGTATAGGTAATACAAACTACTAGCTCAAAATGCTGCCCTTGCAATTTTTTCAGTAGTCATAAATTGAATATGGCAACAGCACATGTTCACTGTTGATTACATTTATACAACAGGAGATCAATCCTACACAACTGCTGTGTTTTAACTCCAATCAAACTATGTGAGCACCAAGAATATGAAAATTTAGGTTTGGTACAGACAAGTAAAAAGACTTCAGGCATCTGTCTTTCATATATCTACTACGGTGTAAAATGATACTCTTAACCCCTTTTTCACAGGGTTGCTGTAATAGCTGTATCTAGCTCTGTACATAAACATTTGCCAGCTCCTCCCCATAATATTATTTTGCATTTTCCTTACTGCCTCATTTGTCTGAGTTGAATTTCTGTGATAAAATCCAGACAGAGATAAACACTTCTTCCTCAGAAGCTTCCTGTGTTACTCATCTTCTGCCAAGACATCCAAAAAACCCCCAATGATACCCATGGGTAAACAGATGCCAGTCTACATCCACCTCCTGCTCTCTTTACTTTTTCCCACTGCCTTTCTCCACTCCTGCTTACCAAAACAGTAAACAAGAAGAGAGGAATTATATTACTTTTTAAAGATGATTTTATGGTTTGATGCTCAGTATTCATATGTTGTATCTATACCACTTAATTGTCACTTTTCCGTTTGCTCATAGTTCAGCAGTATAGCAAGTGAAGACTGTAGCTTTTCCATGCTAACACAGAATCCAGTCTGAAATGACCAAAATCCAATTACATACGGTGGCACCAATACCCTCACCGTCAATAATCATCAAGACTATCAAAAGTAATAAAGAATAAATAATTTTTTTTTATAGCAACATTGCTGAGTGCTTCATAATCAGCAGAAATATTTAATCATTATTTTAAAAATCATTACAAGATCATCTTGCAAATGGGCAGTACCATCCAGTGGCAACAAATAAAGAAAAGCAATTTACAGTTTTATTGCTAAAAATATTTCTGTCTAATAGCACCCAGAGCCTCTTGTATCCTTGCATTTCTTCACCTGAACCACAAGAACAGTGTTTCAGCCATGGCAAATTTTGCATGCAATCACAACCAGTAATTACACAGCAAAACCTACAAACACTAATTACTGGTTTGAAACTGTGTATGCTACCATACACATCATCTCAATTCTTAGGTTTTCCCCCCCCTTCTAGTCTTCTGACTCTTCTTCCAGTATGGGTGGGCTATTCAACCCATCCATCCAACCCATGTGCATCCTGCTTTGCCTAAACCCCAGCCAAACCAATTTGATGGCACTCTTTCTTTAGCTATTCCCTCCTATTCTGCTGTACACGTCCTATTCTGATCAGATCTATGACACTGCCAGAGATCTGGAGAAGAGAAAACACCCTCACAGTGCATCAAGGGTGGAGATGGTGCACAACTGCAGTACCCTTGCTAAAAGACACACTCCCTTTAACCTTAAATACTGGTTTCTTTCAGAATATTTTTCTGAGCCCTAAGAGAGTTAGGGGTGGAGACATGCTTGCTATGTTGAGAAATTCAGTAATCATTTTGTTTGCAAAACTACCAGTTGCAAGGGTAGTTAGTTAACAGCTTGACAGGCTAGTAGCCAGATAATATATATGCACTCTTAAATACAGATATTACTTGCAAATGTTTACATATTAAGTAATGGGCAGAAGAAAATGCCCATCTTAGGAAGAAAAGGTAGTAATTCATTAAACAGTACTTCCTAATTGAAATTTAATATTGAAATTGAAATCTGAGTTTTAAACATGCATGGAGAACAGGTTCCATGAAATATTCTAATAATATTGCTATGCATGCATTCTGACTCATGTTTCAGGGCCTTGGGTGGGCCTTGGCTTTTTTTTGGGTGGGTTTTGCCACATTTGGTAGCAGTATTATTACAGGTATTACATATTTATTCATGAATAATTCATGAGCTATGACACATCTTTCAATTTTTACTGCTTGGTGTCTTCTCTGTTGTTGAACTGACTTAAACTGCCATTAAGTATTTTTAACTACAGAAACAGCAAAATATTTGCCATTCTGTTGTTCACTATAGTTTGAGGTTCTGCAAAGATACATGGGGAACATACGAAAATTCATTAGTTGTTAGCTGTGAAGCTGCACTGTTGTACACATTAAGTAGCATGCGAAGTATTGGGATAAAAGGAAGAGTCATCTACAACCTACAAACCAAAACCAACTAAAAAAATCAAATCTCAAACTCTGAAGTATCTCTGGTATCACACTGAAACAGAGATGTTGCCTGCTCTGACATTCTTAACACTGCATGAATGGGCAGGAGATGTTAAATCATTTAGAACTGAACAATCTGGTTATATGGCCTGAGAAACAATGATGAAATCTAAAAGCATTCTGACTTGAAAATAAAATTCTATTTTGTTTTGTGTCAGCTGGTTGGGGTTTATAGGAATGATCTTCTTAATGCAACTTCTAAGTTATGCTCTTGGGATAGTAAGTTTTGAAGGAAGTTTGAGGGGGTTTTGAGTATTTTTACCTGATTCATGCATGAATTGATGTAATTTTTAAATATCTAGAAACAAATATACGACTAGAACTTTGTCAAAAAGATATGCCTATCTCCTGCTCTATACCTCAAAATGCAGATTTTTCTGACAGTTACCATTTTTCTTAAGAAGGATAAGAAGGATAAATAAAAGGCTGATTTCAGTGACATTTTAATGTACTATTTGAGAATTCTTTTGTCGTCCCATAGAAAAGAATAATCTTGTACAGTTGAAACAGATCTAATGACAAATAAGTTTATTATGTTTGTATATATAATATTTTATAAAATATGTACATTTTGTGTGCTTTTTCTTCCTCCTATAACATTAAGAGGCCTATGAGAACATTGCAATTTAGCCAACTAAACTTAATGCAAGTAATTTAGAACTCCTTATATTGAAAACACGCCTGTCCTTGTATTTGATACAAAAGTAGCTTACTCTTTGAATGTTAAATATTTATGCAATTTTTTTTAAGGTAACATATGCTGTATGACCACAGAAGTAAAGACGTATCATTAAAATGCTATTGTACTGTCCCACAGAATAACGTATGTCACACTATTACACTACAGACGTACACCTCACTGTACTTAACAACCCATCTGCAAATCTGAAATACTTGTTTTCTTAGTCACAGAGTAGATGTGCCTTTGCCTCTCTTTATGATCAAACTAATTCTAACTTCTGGGTTGTCCATGTTCCATTTCATGCCAGTGTTAGATTAACTCAATATCACACATTTTTTTTCACACTATCTTTCAATACAGATAGGAAAGAACTACCTACGAAGAGCTTCAAGTCAATAACCTAAACCACAGCAAATCTAAATATCTTAATCTAACCTTTTAAATTTTTTTTCTTAGTAAAAAGGAAAACTACAGAAAAATTTATGTTCGCTGTTTAAGTAAGCTTTATAAAAAATGGTCTGGAAATGTGTGCAAAAACTTGTTACAGAAAAGCGAATATTAACTGTCTCTAAGCATTGCTCACTCAGACTCCCTCCCTTCAGACAGGCTTAGCAGTCTTTTTCTGACCACACCTGTCCCACAGGAGTCTCCAGTGGAGTAGTGATGTTATATTTTGGTCTCGATTCATGAAAAGAAAAAAGCATCCTTTCATCTGCTTGGGGGGCATATAAAAGACATTTCCAGCACACATAGTGAGTTTTCATTAAAATGCATCCTTTCCCTATAACTTCATTTCCTTGAGATACCTCCAAACTCCTTCTCCCACCTCCATTCTCTGTTACATGTTTATGCATTTCGTAAGAAGTTCTAAGACTTGGACAGTGTTTTGTCTGTATCCTGTTTCAGTCTTAACAAGCCTCTCCTCTTACCCCATAACCCAGAGTCTAGCCTCTTGAATCTAATGAGTCAGCAGCTTTTACCTTCTAGAGAAATGTTTACAGAGCATTCTAGGTCTCCACCAAAAGGCAAACTGGATACACTACATGTAGAAACAGCTTTACTAAAATGAAAAAAAAAAAAAAAAAAAGCAAACCGAGTCATTACCTACTTCCACTTAAGATCACTGAATACTTAAAACAATTTTGTGAGCCTTTAGAATTCAGATTACTACAGTTGGACTAGATGACCTAATATATCCCATCTGCCTATAGACTGTATGAATTCACTACAATGCCCTTATTTCTAATAAGAATTATCCCACATAGCAAGTACTTAGTAAGATGACACTAACTAGTGTAATTGGCTAACTGATACAATTGACATTACTGAAACCTACTGGGTCAATATGCATGGCTAGAGTGTTGGTAACTCTGGGTAGAAATTAGCAACTAGAAATCTATTTAAGAAAGATAATGCAGAGTAAAAGAAAGTTAGGAAGGTGAAATTAGTTTAATATACATTTGGAACCAAAGAAATATTCAGGCCTGCAAACCAGTCTGACAGTTAATCAAAAGGAGCTTGGCCAGCAGATCAAAGAAGGTGATTCTCGCCCTCTACTCTGCTCTTATGAGACCCCACATGAAGTACTACATCCAGCTCCAGAGTCTTCAGACATGGACCTATTGGAGCAGGTCCAGAGGAGGGCCACAAAGATGCCCAGATGCTCAGAGGCTGGGGCATCTCTGCTACAGAGACAGGCTGAGAGACAAGGGCTTGTTCAGTTTGGAAAAGAGAAGGCTCAGGAGAGACCTTACAGCAGCTTCCAGTATCTAAAGAGGGCTTACAAGGTATCTGGAGAAGGACTTTTTACATGGGCATATACTGATAGGACAAGGGTGAATGGCTGTAATCTGAATGAGGGTAGATTCAGATTCAGACATTAGGAGAAATTCTTTACTATGAGGGTAGTGAGACACTGGCACAGGTTGCCCAGAGAAGCTGTGGCTGCCCCATCCCTGGCAGTGTTCAAGGCCAGGCTGTATGAGGCTTTGAGCAACGTGGTCTAGTGGAAGGTGTCCCTGCCCGTGGCAGCACAGTTGGAACTAGATGCTCTTTAAGGTCCCTTCCTAACCATTCTGTGATCCTTTAAGAAAAAATGAACATCCTGAAAAAAGAGTATTTATGATGTTGTCTACAAAACAAAACCAAAAACCAAGCAAAAATCCAAACAGAAGAAATGCAATACTTTAAAATTACCTGTTAATAAGACACTGAGAGAAAAATCAGAAATTGTATTTGGAGTTCAAATGAAAGCAAATTTTAAGGAGTATCATACGACCTTTTAACATCGTGGCTATTGCATACAACATGAAGTATGTTGGACTTCATTATGTTAGATGAAGGTTAGTTGGTTACTGAATTGTGAGAGACTGCTTAGATACCACGATTACAGACCAAAATAGAAGAGAAAATAAGAGCAAACTGGCTCACAACCATACGAAAACAGTATGACCTTTGAGCTAGTTTTCCAATACTGATAAAAAAAATTATAGAAGGATTGTAGAATTATTACAAACCTGAGAATACTAAAATGCAAAGAAATTGTTATTGCAATTGAAAGTCCTTAAAGACAGCAATTTAATAGGTCCAAAATCACAATTCTGCAACAAAAAAGTATGATATAGCCAGGTTCACTGCCTAAGTGAAGACAGCAACAGGAATTGTTGTAACATGTAACATGTAACAATGAGGGAGATGAACACATTAATAAATACTCTCTTTCCTTGGCAAAACCCCAAATTGCATTACCTCACCACAGAAAAATGTTGCGGTATTGTTCAGGCCAGTTGTAAAGGAAGTTGTTAGACCTCATCTAATGGAATAACAAATAAATTTTAATCTGTCAACTTCTACTGACATTTCTACAAGGCTTAGTTCAGAGACTCTGCCTCCTCACCTTGCCATTTACCACATGAATGTCAGAAGACTGAGATTATGATGTCAACCTTTGTAAAGCAAATATAGGATTATCCAGGCATTTTGTTGGCCAGTTAGCTTGGTATCTGTAACAAACTATTAAATACAAGAAAATTGAGACGGCAAAAAAGAAAACTGTATTTTGTAAATAGTAAGTGGTAATGTTTCAATTGTTAAATAAGTTTATCAAAAATAGGTCTTATATAACAAGTCCAATTTGTTAGGTGGCACAGAAATGAGTCAAAAAAACTGCTCAGCTACTGGAAAAAATACCTTGCATGAAGAGTTCAAGACTGCCTATTCTGTCTTTCCAAGAAAACAAAAAAAGCAAAACTGAGACAATAGACAGTATAAATCTACATATGAAATCAGAGGAAATAATACTGACAGTCAAGAAGGACTTAACCTTAGCACAGAAAACCAAAAAGATGTGTTTGCTGGTACCAAATCGGGCACAAATGTTTCACAGGAGGAATACCTAATCACTAGAAGAAACCATGAAAAGAAGCAGTACATTCTTCAAATTTTCTTGTCATTGCATCAAGATGGCCACCTCTGCAAAACATATTCTGCCACTGACCACAAATTCTGCCTTCAAAAACCACAGATTATTGGGTTTACAATAAGGGTAAGTGGGACAAACCATGGTATACAACAGAAGGTCAGACTAGATGATCTAATAGCTCCAAAAATCCATGCTACTTTTTTCTATTTCTAGTTTACATGATGGGAAAAAGGAAAGTTTCATATGTTTCCACACTCTTAGCCAAAATAAACATACTTCCTTGCCAAGCATTCAAAAATCTATAGTGCCCAAAGTTAACTAAAGTTTATAGACCAGAACACAGACTTCTGCATAAAAAAAGAAATGTGCACTTTGTAGATTTCTGACCAAAGGCTTCATCACCTACCATTCTCTTTGAACAATCATTAGTATGAAGGTGACCACGTACAATTTACTCACTATACACGGAGACAGTGTGATCTACTCTATCTTTGTAATTTTGGACAGTTACCTACAAAGAGCTGGAAACAAAATATGGTCAAAATCCTTTCAATCTGTTGTACTTTCCAAAGCTGCTTTAGAATATTTGAGCTCACCTATGGGAGAATTTAGTAAACACCCTGGCCACTTGAGTTAATGCCAGATTCATGCAGACCAACAAGGAAATACTCTTCCCAGTTTCTGCATAATCTATGAAGAATATGTGAAAAATACGTGGCTTTATAACAATGGCCGCAGCTAAAGTTAAATAACATTTCCTTAAATACTGTTAGATCTCACTCCGATCTACAAATTTTATGAATGCATGGTATAATTTTTAAAAGACAGATACAATCTTTTAAATAAACAGATCAAACTCCTATCCTTTCCTGCACAAATCTGACATATTTGATGGCAGAAATATTGCAGTGTCTAATCGTAACTCTGAGTCAAAGATGACTGCTGCACATTGTGAAAACAAAACAGTCACTGTATTTGTGAAACAAAAGAATGAAGATTATCTCCAACATGTATGTAGCAAATTAAGAAGAAAGTATGTCTGCTTTTATTTTTCTTCTTTTTATTATTACAATATCTTTAGTCTAGTTTATGGATGTCAGTTATATAAATGAACGATATAATGACAAGGATAGAATAAACCCCTAGTCTACTTTTTCAGATATTCTGAAGAAAACTGTGGGCTTCTAGGCAGCATGGTAATAAAGGATGTGTTCAGAAAAGCATACATAGTAAAGAAGGGAAGAGAGAAGCAGCAGAATAAAAGCTCTGTAAGCACATTATGGAAAGAGAATGCAGCCAGCTATCACGTTTCTAGATTAATAGCTAGATTAATTTACCAAATAACTAGGTTTTGGGAGTAGTCTTAATTTTTTTTCAGAAACTCATGTTCAAATAAAACTTTGACAAGACAAAAAAAACCCCAAAACCAAAAAGCAAACCAAAAAAAACCCCAACCCAAAAAAACAAACAAAAAAAAACCCAAAAAAAACCCCCCAAAAAAAACCCAAACAAGAACACACAAACAAAAAAACTCAAACCAAACCAAACCAAAAACCCAGGAATGAAAATATATATATGTGGTAGTATCTATCTAAACTAAGCTATAAAACACCCTTTCTTTAAATAAATCTTGATAAATTCATAAAAGGGATTGTATAATTTGGTACCTGCACAGCAGGGCTATGTTCTGAATGCCCTCGAAAGTCCCTTTTATATCTCTCTTCCTAGACTCTTAAGTGCTCCTCTGCAAGCCTTTGTTTACTCAAAAATATTTTGGCAGTAAGCATATATTTATTAAAATTACTTCCCATGTGACAAAGAATAAAACCAAACTTTGTGATCTTAAGAATATAACATTTGGGTCTTACCTATTTTACTCATTACTAAACAAATATTTCCACTTTCCCTACACGCTATAGTGAAATTATAATGTTTGCAATTCTTCTAATGTGGTCATGGCACTAGCAATTCTGAATTAAGATGGTAATAATAATCATATATGATACAAACAAGGACAAAAAAGATTTTTATTACACTTTTATATAATTTGTTGGAGTTCTTTCCTTTCCAATGACTGAAAAAAATTAGGATAACGTATCAGAGGCGCTACATCACTCTTTACAGGTAGTTTTAAAAAATCATCTAAAATCTTGAGTAAAAGACTTAAAATGTCTACCTGGTTATCACAAGAGATTTTCTCCACAGGTCTAGTTGACATAAATTTTGGGAGTTCTTGCTATCCACTGCTAGTAATATGGGCAAATCTTAATAGTTTCCTAGTATACTATGTGTTTGCATACTGGTGATATATCTTTTATTAGAACCTTCTGGCTGTGGCATGTAACAATTTAGGGATATAACAATTTACTAACAATAACTGCTTAATTACTAAAACATGAAATAATTAATTTAATTATTGGGTAACTGTAGAAGTGAGTGTATGGTATGAAAAAAGTCAGATTACACAATCTAATAATGCTTTCTGGCCTTCAAAAACCAAGAACCAAAAATATTAATTCATGTCCCTTAATAACGAGTCGCTAGAATCTGAAGATACCACAATTTTCTGACAAAAACACAATACAGTCTCATATATTCTCTATGTATACTGTACTGATAGAAAACTGAAAGAAAAGAAAAAAGGAAAAAGCAAAAATCATCATTAATTTAATACACTAAAGAGAAAAAGATGGACTTCCAAAATTAAGATTTGAAAACAGTAGTCTTCTCTGAATGGACATGGTGTGTCAATGATACTGAGTCTATTTATCAAGTAGAATTTTGCTTAGCTAAAGCTCTTGGTACTCTGCTGTGAAAAACAGTTGCAAAAAACCAAAACCATTAGGAGAAAGTATGCATGGGTTAAAATATTCTCTGATTAAGCATAACTGGTTTTGAATATCGTTTCAATCATAATGTTAGACCATTTGAGATGGATTACAAAATGCCACAGGTTATCAAAAGCAAACAGCGTTTAACAAAAGCATTTCCTACAAGAATGTAAGTACCTCTCTTTTAGACCAGTCTGTAATACAAAGCTTAGTTACATATTGGTCCTGTGCTTTTGAAAGCCAGTCTGTCATCCAAAAATGTGTTAGGTATCAAATTATGAGACACTGGCACACGTATATAGACAAGTGGGAAAGACGGAGGCATTTAAGGTAAAAACAGATTAAATTTCCAAACCATTATTTAATCCAATGCAGTTTTAATTTATGTTGCTGAAGTTATTTGCAAACTCTAGTCCCAGCCAATTTCAGGAACCACAAAACCCACAAACTGAGTGGTTTTGCTATTTTAATTCATCATGTTTTCAAAGAAAAACAGAAAATAGCATTTATTGAAATTGATTCAAGTGTTTATAATCAACAAATGTGTAAGAGCTCTTCCTTAGATATTTGTTAAAAGCTAAGATAATGATCTGAAGTAAAAGGTTGAAGATTACAGAAATATGCTGTGAAGTACCATAAACCATGGCTTCTTCTACCAAGAAATTCAAGTACTTGACTCCACGAAAAAAGGCACAACTCCCTCAAAAACCAGAGTGGAATCTGCTTCGAGAACCACAGCATGATCTCAAATAGGAATAGTTGTATAGTTATTGACCTTTCTAAGTAACAGTATTAAAAAAACCCCACCCTGCTGAGGAAGTGGAAGCATAACTACCTTGGAAGAATTAGAAGTTCTCACTGAGAGTTTGCATGCCTAATTCGGTGTGTCACTGCAGAACTGCTGCTGAGCTCCTGTTCTCCGCTTGCTTCCCATGGAGCTCAAAGCTTAACTTGGCAGCTCTAAAAGTTCTCACTGAGAATGGTTCAAACTGTTTACCATCACATCCTCCCACACACACGCAAAAGACCACAATGTCAAAAGTCATAGACATTTTTTGAAATACATGAAAATCATGGAATTCATAACTCTTATGACAGCAATGAGAAAAATGCAGTTTATTGACGGGTTAGCAAAAAGTTTATGAAACCCTAGACTCTTCTGTGGAGGGTGAGTTGGAGGGCATACCATGGTTCATTTCACATTATGGAAATTTCTTCCTGTTTTATTAGTTAGAAGCACTTAGAGCCTGAAAAGAGCATTGGGTGCACATGAATACCATTTTGGCATATTTTTCAATAAATCAATATGAAATAAATCAGGTTTTAAAATGTCCTGCTATAAAAACCAAAGCTTTAAAATTAAAACAACCAAAATATTCAGAATTTGTGGAAGTATACATTTAAAATCTTAAATCAGTCTAGTCAGTGGATAACATAACTTATCAGCAACTGTAGAGAAACAGGAGGAAACAGGAGAGAGGGAGAGATGGAGGGGGGAAGGAGAGAGGAAGGGAAA
>NW_009910829.1:43561-54471 GCF_000696875.1 Nestor notabilis
AGAGGGAAGAATGGAGGAAGAGAGCAAGGTAGGAGGAGAGAGGGAAAGGGAGGGAGGGCAATAGGAAAGAGGGAGAGGGAGGGAGAGACGAAGGGAGGAAGAGCAAAAAAGGGACAGACTGAGAGGCAGGGAGAGAGGGAAGAGGGACAGAGAGGGAGAGAGAAAGAATGGGCGAGGAGAGAGAAAGGAAGGAGGAGAGAAAGAGAAAGATGGAAAGGAGGGGGAAAGAGAGAGAGAAAGGGAGAGAGAAAGCGAGAAAGGGAGTGGGAAAGGTGAGGGAGGGAAGGTGAAATAGAGACAGCAAGAAAGAGAGAGAGAGAGAAGCAGGGAGGAAGAAAGGCAGAAAGAGGGAGGAAAAGGGAGAAAGGGCGACAGAGAGAAAGAAAGAGGGAACAAGAGGAAAAAAGAGAGTGAGAATGGGAGAACAAGAGGATGAGGGAACAAGAGGGGGTAAATGTGAGAGACGGCGACCATGAATGAAGAGAGAAGGAAGGAGGGAGAGAGAAAAGGCAAGGGAAGGAGGAAGATGGAGGAAAGGAGAGAAGAAAAGAAAGAAAATGGGAGGGAAGGGGAAAGGGAAGGTGGAGCACGAAAGAAGGAGAGTGAGAACAATGGACAGGGAAGAGGGGAGATGGAAGGGAGGGAGAGGGAAGGGAGAAGAGAAGAACAATAAAGAGAGGTGGGGAGAGGGAGAAAGAGACAGAGAATCTAATTTGTGACAATGCTTAACATGAGGTTGAAGTAAATCAGACAGAAACATTAAATAAGAAAGAGGAAAAACTGGAAGAGAGAAATTAACTATGTAGATATGAAAAAAGGATAACATGATCGCACAGTGGCAGATTGCTGCAGCAGTAGGTATGCCACAGAAAACATAACTTTAAAGTAATCCGTAATTTCTCTAGCTTTCTGTTCAAAAACTTTCAGGGAGAGAGGGAAATCAAGTTAAAATTAATCAAATAAGAGGAAAATTTTTTTGAGCCCACCTGAACCCAACAAAGTGAGCAGAAACAATACTATTTAAGTCCTAGAAAACACACTTGAAAGAGAGAAAGCATCTGATGATGTATTTGAATTCTACATGTCAGATTCATCAAGTATGGTAAGTCCTCAAGGAAACAGTGCGAAGGAGAGATTATAAGGCCCTTCAGGTTCTTACAAGTATGTCCCTCAATCTGTAATGGTAATAAGCATATAAGTTTTTAAAGAATTGATAGATATTATTCATATACACACGCTTTCTATTGTGAAACTAAGGTTTCCTGTCTTTCCCATAACTTACAATTATATCCTGCTACTGCATGACTGGCAGACACAGTAGGGAGAAGAAACTATACATCTGATCTTAAATTAGAGTTTTCTGTATTTGTCTGGCATTCCTCTTCTGTTCCAGGGTGAGTGCTTCAATGGTACCAATGATACAGAAATAACACTATTTCATAGTTTAAAGAAAAAAAAAATCACCAAACACCACAACAGTCCACATTTCTCATTCACCGTTAAGTAATAACTGTAACTATAACAAAAATTAAATGGAAAGGTAAAGATCAGAAAATAAGAAAACTACTGAATACGCTTTAATACAATTTGACATCTGGAAACTAACATCATGAAATACTACAGGAACTGTTTGAGATCTACCAGTATGCATAGATGAATGTCTCATGAACAGCTCAGCTGATTTAAGAGTCTGCTAACACTGAAACCAGAAGGAATTACACTACTGTTGCCTCCTAATCCGCTCCTCCTCCCCTCTATGATGACAACTAGTTTAGGCAGCCTTACTCCCTTTCCAAAAGCATACCTTTTATGGCTTTCGCTCACTTAATTTTCTCACAGAAAAGTGAAATAAGTCAGTGGGATTCTGACAGGGGTTGGAACAGGTGTGCATAGTAAATGGTAAAAACGTGCAAGCAGGAGCTGAGTATACAGAGAAAAGTCTTTAAAAAGAGATAGGTAAATAAATCATGTCTAAAAAACTGCAGGCCCGCTCATTGCTTTTTTGGAATTACCAAATATTTTTACTAAGTAATCTGGTCATCCTCTATTTTTCAGATTTCTAGGTCATTCCTTAAATACTCATCACCAGTAAACTGCTTCATGCCATTTCCTAGGTTTGTTATCTGTTCTGCTTTGGAGTATCTATGTTGAGGGAACATATCTTTTAGCATACAACCACAAGACTCAAAGATAATAAATACATGATTAATATAATGAATTTTTATTACTGGGAATGTATCTTACATCTTTATTTTAATGGTGAAAAATAAGTTTATTTTAAAGACCATCTTTTTCAGTAACAGTAGAAGATCTCTCATGTCAATGGAAAACCTATTTCCTTTAATTGTAGATCCCTAAGAATGCAAGAATAAGAATTTTATTACTCTTTACATCAATGCTGGCATAAAATATATTTCTTGACTGATATGTGAGGAGAAAAAGGACAGACTGTAGGAGGAGACCTCAAGATAGGAAATACACTGTTGTACTGTGAAATATGAATACTGGAAGCTAAAACTTCTGTTGAGAGCTCCTTAACACACACTTCCAACAACAACAGTTCTCCATAACACCATTTAAATACCTATTTTGAACACAAGTTTTTTCTTTCCGTGGCAATTACAAGGCTTCAAACAGTAAAGTAATATAACCATGACTGAAATTGAGCAGGAAAAGAAAGTGCAAAAGAGCATAATTAGAAAACGGAGAAAAGGGCTTGGAAATGATAGTACCAAATCTCGTCGGGTATCAGAATGACCAATTAAAAATCCCACATTATGACACCAGATCTTTCGCCCTAGAGGTGAATGGAGCCTGTGTATGGCAAGAAAATTGATTGGTATGGGTAGTATGTATTGTTTAGCTTGCAAAGCTTAAGATTACTGATTCTGCCGTTGCAGAGGATGCTTCAGATAAGGAATCTCAGCTTATGTGGAAAGGTTTTCACAACTCTAAGTCTTGTCCTCAGGCAATGCAAGAACCTATAGATTTGAGGAAAACAGGCCAGAGTTCCCATAACTGCAATTTTTGAGAGACTCTCTTGGCAGATCACAGAAACACAAGAACATTCATTTGGAAAAAACCTTTAAGATCATTGAGTCCAGTCATTAACTGTTAACCTAACACTGCCACATCTAGATGTCTTTTAAATACCTCCAGGGATGGTGACTCAACCACTTCCCTGGGCAGCCTGTTTCAGTACTTAATAACCCTTTTGGTAAACGAATTTTTCCTAATATCCAGTCTAAACCTCTTCTTTTTACATAGCTAGAAAAAGGGAATTAAAAAATTATGCACAGAACAGACGCTTAGTCTACAACTGTCCACTGCTGTTATAACAATGTATATTCCCCATGTGCATACACTTATTTTTCAGAAATTTAAAAAAGTTTTGTCATGACAAGGCTCAAATAAGCTTCAAGGAACTTAGGCCAGAAAAAGCAGTTTTACTACAGTGACAGTAACCACACAGGAATTACAGATCCATTTATATTTATACTGGTTTAGACTTACCTGTTTAGCTAGACCCTCAAGCAGAAAACTTAAGAATGACTTGAACCTTCAGGTGCAAGTTTGAAATTTTTTTAGTATTTAATAAAATAAAGGTATGCAACCTATACCCTTTAAGAGCAGGTTCTGAGATTCTGGTAAAAATCTAAGTTATCCAGGAACCCAGCATATTTGCAACAATGGAAGCTCTAAAACACATTCGCCTGCAAGTACTCTAAAAAGGGCTTTTTTATTTCAGTTATTAAGATTACAATACACATTATTTAGATCCCAAAAGTAAGGGATAGCCTCACAAAACTGATGGAGTTTCACAAATGTAACCAATACATGGTTATGAAACTGACTGTAAAACCACAGTAGGAACTTGAAATGTAAGATTAATTTTGTTTTCCATTACATGTGACAACAATTTCACTCTTGAAGTCTGTTCAGCCTGTTCAGGGAACATCTGTACGTCACCAATTTCAGTACCATAGACACTTAAATTTTATGATCATAGAAATGAATGAACAATAATTACAATGTAATGATTTTACCTAAGAAACGTCTCTCGAGACAGAAAAAAAAAGGAAATAAAAGGATATTTAGCACATCTTCTTCTTCAAATACACATGAAACCTAGAAATACATCTTTAAGAATTACACTAAAATTCCTAAGAGTTTGGATTTTTAACTTACGCTCGTTCTTCATCACTGTGTTCATGGACAAGATACATAGATGTGGCACCTAGGGACATGGTTTAGTGGTTACCTTGGCAATATTAGGTTAATAGTTGGACTCTATGATCTTAAAGGTCTTTTCCAACCTAAATGATTATATGATTCTAAGTTAACAATTTCAACATTTGTTACAAAATTTCTAACAGCATACATTACTGTAAGGATGAAATATGTCTTTGAGAATTCCAATTTTCAGTACATACTAAAACATTTCAAGAACTGTATAACATTTTAATTGGAGAGGTATTTAGAAGCCTGTATTTTTGTAAAACTGCATTAATCACAATATTTGTTACAATAGCATTTAAATTACGCTAAGTATCTTGTGGAGTATTCTAGCAAAACCTGATGAAACAATAATGGTACCAATCCCTATTTACGGTTAGTCTGAATCTAAGAATTACTCAAAGTTTTGGAGGTGTGAGAGAGGAACTTACTTAGCCTTTTGGCATATGAGTTTTAGTAAGAGTACTGGAAATATTTAATAAATGTTACATAACTCTTTGCCCTGTAAGGATTAGATAATGCCCTAAATGTTCTGGTATAAAACAAATAACATAAAAGCAAAGACAGAAATAGAACCTCATTATTTGCAACTGTTCCAAGAATTATCTTATAAAATGTAACAGTACAAATAAGTAAGGTTTATTATGCAACATGCACTTAGAATTTGTACTTCCTATTAGGTACTAAAGGATGAATTAGATTATAAATAACAATTCTGCTGAGTAACACATGGAGTTTATTATAGCTTTTTCCTGCCCTCAGCCCTTACGGCTTTTCATACTCTCATAGTTTATCAGCCAGGAACAGGAGACAACATTGTCACTTTATCTTAGCAGGCATTCTTGCTGATCCTCTAGCCAGAGGGCTCTAATGTCAATAGAACAATAGCCACTATTCAAAACCATCCTTTTCTGCCAACAGGCTGCAACTACCATTTCAGCAGTCAATGAAAAAAAAACCAACGAAACAACACAGTGAGCCTAAAGCTTACTGGCCAGTGAATTTCTGGAGGAAGTGCTTTAATGAAAACAGACATCCATGAATGCATTTTGCTCCCACCAATATTCTACAAACTTATTGATTACACAGCTATGAAAACAGCTGCTTAATCCTTTAAACTTTCCATCAGAAAATGGCTACAAGTTTAAAGCTTGGTGTAACTTTATAATATATCTGCAATGGACAGACTGCAGATAAAATTTTGCAGATATATATGCCTTTGGACAAGTTAAACATTTATATAATGGTTCCTCTTTTTAATGGCCACTGGAAATTTCCCAGGAGAAACTTATAATCATACAAATTACAGACAGGATTTGAGGGGCAGCAATAAAACTGACCTGGAGAGCAATATATATTGTGTGACTGAAACTCCAACTCTGATCAAGGATGATTGTATTATTTTGATCATCTTTGTTGAATAATTGTCCAATAAAAATAATAAGATTATAACAGTTTTTATAGTAATAATAATCCTTCAAAAGTATAATTGGATTTTGATTGATACATAACAGCAGTATAAATACTGTCTTCTTGGTAGGAGTAAGTATTTTCTTTCAAGGAGGTTTGAATTCAATTATACATCAATGTTGCTTTAAAATCCTGACAGAGTTTCCACCAACTACAAGTCTTTTTTCTTGGTACAGTGGCAATAAAAACCCCAACAGCTCCAATTAAAAAGATTGTTTTCACTGGATTATACAGTTTTTTAAAAATAATAATTTGCTTTAATTCAATTTCCATGTTTTTACAGCAATTGAGGATTACTGCCACATCTAATTAATGACATTTTAGCATTAAAAACACTTATCATAAATATATCATCCTCAGCATGAAATACAAGAGAGGCCATGACATAAAAACTACAGCTATTTTAAGTAGTTGAAGACTTATTTTTCACTTAAGCAGTTACTTTTGCAAATGTGAAAAACATACTCTCTTTATCAAAGGTTACTTTAACTTCACATATTACAACCCTGATACGCAAATTTGCAGTTCAGAGGGCTGAAGTGATTTGTATCTTACAATTGTTCCTTTGGGCTATTTAACAAAATGGCTAGTTCCAGATACCGTACATCTTGTAATCAAAAAAGCTAGCAATCTGAACATACCTAAGAAATAGTTTAGTAACTATTCATCTTAGGCTGCTGTAAGCGAAGAGTAAATTGCTCTCCACTGCATTTTAAGAAAAAAAGAAAGAGTACTTAACACATCTATGAAATAATCTGAAACCTGGATCATATCTTTGTTATAAAATAAATCATCAGAATACGCCAAAGTAAATTGCAATTAATATCCCTAAGTCTTGAAGAAGTTGTCTGAGCATTTCACAGATAATATACATTAAAAATGAAAAATAAAATAATGCAGTTCAGAGTAAGCTGAACATGTCAAGTCCATTCTCTTTTCTAGGAGGTGATTTTGTAACTGCTGACCTCAATTCACAATAGAATCACAGAATCATAGAATAGTTAGGGTTGGAAAGGACCTTAAGATCATATAGTTCCAACCCCCCTGCCATGAGCAGGGACACCACACACTAAACTATGTCGCCCAAGGCCCTGTCCAGCCTGGCCTTGAACACCTCCAGTGCTGGAGCATTCACAACTTCCTTGGGCAGCCTATTCCAGTGCCTCACCACCCTCACTGTGAAGAACTTCTTCCTTATATCTAATAAAAATATTTAAATTGTTTCACTATCATCTATTCTATGTACAGTGAATTACATTATGCATATACTCTTCAATAGAATATTACTATAATGACATTTCTGTAATAATGACATGCTATATTTAAAGTCACTGCTATTTCTTCCTGATTTTTTTCGAAAATAATGAATTGCAAACACTGGTACTAGGACAGCATTTAATGTAAATGCATTCAGAAATATACTTCATCCCATATACAATTAACCACTTCAAATTAAATGTTATGATCTCACAATTAATATTCAAATATTAATTCTACCATAAAACCCCTACCAACTTACAACCTTCTCTGAAGAAATAGGACTCCTGTGTCCCCTGGGGCCACAAGACTCATCTCAGGACTGCGCATGTGAAAAGAGAATAAACTCCTGCCTTCAGTCAGATTCTACATTACCTATCCATTCTCACTCTATCCTGCCAGTCACTTGAATTTCCTTTCTCATTCTCCCACAAACCCCTGCCCACCAGTCTAATCCTACCATTCTCATGTGCTTCTTGCTGACCTGGTCCTCATATTCTTTTCATGTCTTCAATCTTCACAGTTTTGTCTACCACATTCTTCTGACCCTTCCTTTCCTTGCCTATTCCTATACCCTCATCCCTTGTTGTTCCCACCCATTCTCCTCTCCTGTTTTCAGAGAAGATGAGGTAATTTCAACTCCACAGGGGAGATAGGTGACATTTTTGCTGGAAACATCATTATTTGGATCATCTACATATATTAAAGGAAAATGGAGGTATTTTTGTCAGATCAGGCTATAGTTTTAATATTACTTACAATGACAGAATGTGGTAGCTAATCCTGTTCCATAAAGCTTCAAAAATTTGAACAAAACCTACTTAAATACCTATGGAAAAGCTTAAGAAAAAGTTTGAGATTCTGCAAAGGGTCTATAGAAAGGATAAATTATGTCCTATCCCCTAAAATTCACCTGTTCATCCAGGCAGGATTCTAATTAGTGGCCTTACAGCACTGTATTAAATTTTTATGGGAGATGGCCAAGGCAAAATATTTGAAGACTCTTCTGATTCAACTTACATACATTACCCAAATGTAATAATAATGATCTACTGTAGGCCATCTATACTAGAGAGTTAGGGTTGTTACATACTGTAGTTTCAAAAATTTCTGTGATTTATGAATGTCACCAATTGAATCTATTAAAGCAATATATTCAAAAAAACAGAAGAAAAAAAAGAAAATGAGAATCTAAACAGGACTTATCAGACATACTTTCTGGAGTGAGCCAAACATAACATCCCATATCTATTAAAATGTATATTACGCTACTATGCTGTGGGCAGTCCAGGAGACTCCTGGAATGCACTGACGACAACTTCTTAAGCCAGGTAATAGATGGTCCTACCAAAGGAGATGCATTACTGGACCTGCTGGTCAGCAATGAAAGTGAGTGAATTGGTGACATCAAGACTGGAGGCAGCCTGGCCTGCAGCAATCATACACTGATGGAATTTGCAGACCTGAGAGATATGGGATAGGCAAAGAATATAAAGTTAAGATCCTGAATTTCAGGAAGCAATATTCCAGTTGTTCAAGGAGTTAGTCAACAGAAACTCCTGCAAAACTGTCCTCAGGGGCAAGGAAATGGAACAGAGCTGGGAGATCTTTAAGGACATTTTCCAAAGAGTGAAAGGGCTCTTGATCTACAGGTTTAAGAAACCAGGAAAGCAAAGTAAGAGCTTGGCATAAATTAGTCAAGATATGTTCATCAAACGAAAGAGCAAGAAGGAAATGCGCAGGCAGTAAAAGCAGGCACAGGTATCCTGGGAAGACTAAGGATGCTCTGTGGTTGTGTAGGGATGGGGTCAGGAAGCCCAAGGTGCAGCTGGAGCTGAACTTGGCAAGTGACGCAAAGAATAACAAGAGCTCCTACAGGTATGTCAGCCAGAAAAGGAAGGTCAAAGAAAGCATGCTGCCCCTGAAGAACAAGACTGGAAAACTGGTAATAACAGATAAGAAGGCTGAGGCACTTAACTTTTTGCCTCACTCTTCACTGGCAACCTCTCTTCCAACACCTCTCAAGTAGATAGACTGCAAGACAGGCACTGAGGGCCAAAATCCCTCCCACCAAAAAAGATCAGGTTTGAGACTACCTGAGGAACCTGAACATACATAAATATATGGGACATGATGATATGCATCCCAGAGTCCTGAGAGAATTGGCTGATGTAGCTGCCAAGCCACTCCCCATGATATTTGCAAAGTCATGGCAGTCCAGTGAAGTTCCTGGTGACTGGGAAATGGGAAACATTGCACCTATTTTTAAAAAGGGTAGAAAAGGAGGATCGTGGGAACTACTGATCTGTCAGCTCCACCTCTGTGCCTGGGGAGACCACAGAACAGATCCTCCTAGGAGCTATGCTAAGGCACATGGAGGTTATTTGAGACAGCCAGCATGGCTTCACCAAGGCATGTCTTATCTGACCAACCTGGTGGCTTTCTATGTCAGAGTGACTACACCAGTAGACAAGGGAAGAGCTATGGATGTCATCTCTCTGGGTTTCTATAAGGCGTTTGACATGGTCCCCCATAACATCCTTCTCTCTAAATCAGGGAGATATGCACTAGATGGACGGACTGTTCAGCAGAAAATGACTGGACAATCACATCCAGACAGCAGTGGTCCATGGCTCAATAGTCTGGATGGAGATCTGTGATGAGTGATGTCCCTCAGAAGTCCACACTGGGAACAGTACTGTTTAGTATCTTCACCAGTGACACAGACAGCAGGATCAAGCTCACCCTCAGAAAGCTTGCAGATAACACAAGCTGAACGGTGCAGTTGACATTCCTGAGGGGTGGGATGCCATCCAAAGAGACTTGGGCAAGCTTAAAAAGTGGGCTCATGTGAACTCATATGTACTTTTGAAATTCATATACAATATGAACACATGTAGAAAGCAAGTATTTTCAAGACTTATTGAATATTGAAGAACTCAAACTATTTAGTGGAAAAGCACACTAGAAGTTTGTTTAAGTATATAAATAGCAGGAAACACCAACATCATTACTTTTATACCGTAAGTATACTGAAAACTCAATCCCCCAACTATGATTATGTGATAAAAGGCAACACAATGACAAGCACCTGAGACAGCTGAGGTCTCAAACTCTATTACATGGAAGTGACATCTAAATACTAACACTTGCGTATGTGCATGTGTATATACACAGGTATCTAGATATAATTTCCCTGGCTAAAGATGAATTTTATAATCGTATTTTTAATTACACTCCAAGGAGAACAAAGTTGTAACAAATTTTTCATCACAAAAGACAAACCCACAGATTTGTATATTCTTAAAAGTGTTCTTAATTAAGCATTGCCTTGAAGGAAAAGAACCACATACTTCCAAGTTATCTGCAACATTCTCATTTTGAGAAGCTCATGTCAGGGCTGAGAAGTGACAATTTGAATTTAACAAGCACAACAGGTTGCCAAACTCAGATTACATCTAACAATGCTTCCCAGTGCACCAGGCTCCTTCCTGCTCCCACTGACCTTTCCACACGTGGTTCAGAGACCAGTGGATTAGAGCTGTTAACAAGGGACAGGTGCAGCCAATTAACCAAGGAATGATGTAACCATGACTTCCAGTTTTGAGCATGAGGCTTGTTCATCAATGATGCTTTTCCATCAATGAGCTCAGTGTGCATGCTGCTTGTCAGCCCGGCTTCACTGCAACTTCAAAAGCTCCGTGCTGCTGATATACTTCTCATTAAAAAGTGATTTTGCTGTGAAATTATCCAACTGTGACCACGGTATGCTTTGCTGTTCTCCAACTTGGGAAGTTGTGAAACAATGTGCATTAACCCTTTTATTGAGAGGCTCACGAAATTTCAAGTATAGTGGGTCAAAATGAGAACAAACGAAAACAATGAGAATTGCATGTCAGTTTACATCTCTCAAAAAAAGATCATAGAATCATAGAATTGTTTGGGTT
>NW_009910830.1:0-4055 GCF_000696875.1 Nestor notabilis
TTTGCACAAGTCCAGGTAGATGATGTCAGCAAATACACACAGATAACGTGTACTACAGAACAAGACTAATTTACCTCCTCTGGGTCAACAGGCTTTGAAAATGCTCTGAAACGTCTGTCAATGACAAGTCTGTGAGTCACATCCCTTAGGAAAATCCTGAGTTCACGCAATGTATCCTCCTCCTGCTCCTCCAGCTGTCTTCTTTCCTCCTCTGTCAGCTGTCGAGGCTTAGGCGGTGGTGCTAGAGGCAGTTCTTCCAGTGGACACCAAGCTTAAATGAATTGTAAAGTTTTAGTCAATTTCTGGTATTCAGATAGAAGCAGATGAAAAATTACTCAGAGAAAATTACCACCAAAGTCACTACTGTACAGCTGTGAACTTGGCTAGCAAAGTTTGTACGCAGAATACCCTCACCTGCACTGGGTTTGGGTGCCGGAGGTTTAGCAACTTGATTTACAACTAAGTCTTCAAAAAACATTCCTCTTTCTTCCCTATCAGGCAACTGGATTTTGAAAACTTCTTCATGGTTGTCATTAAACAAGTCTTTGATCTAAAGCACGAGAAGAAAAGTTATTTCAGATACAAGGCCACACAAATGCATGTTCTATTCCCAAAAGATGAGTACCTGTCTAACTGAAGCTGGATAATCACCTAGACAGACAAACTGCAAAAAGTCATCACCTGGCGGTAAAAGGCCAGATTTTCATAGGTTTGCACAGCAAATGAAAACATCTTCTTCAAGGAACACCTCTAGAGTTACAGCTCAATGAAGGAACCATCTGATACACTGATAAAGTGGTGACATTCAGCACCACCTCCAGGACTCTCCATTTTGTATGTACCCTCCTTGCTGTCCTTTCAGAGCTGACTCTTTATGGCAGCTCTAGAGGGAATGGGCAGGGCTCAGCAGACCAGTGCAGGCTTTTGGTAAGGGGGTGGAGATTTGGTTGGGGTTTCTTCTACAATTTTTAAGTAGTTAAAATGAGGTGTCTGAAATTACATCCAAATTCTACTCCATTTTTGTAATCTCTGCTCCCAAAAGGCACAGAAGGAATTTCTACCCTTCCTTTAGAAAGAACATATACACAGTATAACAACTTGTATAGAAACTGAAGCCCTTTCAAAGCATTTAATGATAAACACATCTAGGTAAGCCCTGCTCCTCTCCCCAAGTAACTGAGGCAAAATAATCAGAGCAGCACATTCACAAGGTGAGCACCTTCCTTTCATGCACACTCTGATGTCCAGAAAGCTCAGCATGTCCTCTTACTGAACATTGTTAAGGAATACAACAACTGATTTCCAAGTGACTTAAAGAGAAGTTGGAAGTTAGTTTCCTACTCTGTAAAACTTCCACCTATATAAAGAAAGAAACTGAATTTTTATTAAAGAGATTAAATTTGCAATTACATGCCATCATTATAACAGGGTGAGCACTGTACTTTTTCAGCAAAAATATCTTCACTTTTGAGTAAAAATGTTTTCAGTAATAAGATCCTTTTTACAGTGCTTGAAATGTAAATGTGTATTCTTGACTGAACACATACCCAACCATCTTGTAGTCACTGGAATTATTATCTGAAGTTATACATCTGCCTAATAAGCATGAGTGTGAGAGAAGGGAGAAAAAGTTGGGTCAAAGTCAGTCTCTTACTCCAAAACCACTTCAGACAATGCTTTCAGCAGTGTTTTGTCTAAGCAAATTGTAAGAGATCTGATTCGGATGTCTGAGGAATAACAGTGTGAATTTCCTTCAGAGTGCACAGAACTCCAGTGCTTAAAGATTTATTTATAAAACAAGAAATGGAACAAAAAACATTCAGAAAACTATGGACAGAAATACCTCTTTTGGGAGATCCACGTGATGCACGTCAGATGTTGCAAGCAGCAAAACCGGAGCAAACGTTGGAATGTTCTGCAGTAGTGTTGTAAAAGTAGCTTTCAGCGTAGCTCCAACAGCCTCCCACCACGAGTGGATATGTGGGATATAAATTATACTTGGTGCTGTTCTCTGAGCTTCTCGTATCAACTGTTAAAATGAAAGCTTGGATATGAAAACCAGACCATGGGCCAGTAAACAACAATGCATGAGACCAGGTTATGTGCATTGGAAGACCACAAGCCATTGCCTACAGATTGTACCTCAATCACAGAAGACGACATGCATCCACCACGTGAGGGAAGTGGCAACAGTCCTTCCACATAACAAATTCCTCCATGCACCCTTTCAGATTATCAGTATTCACATATCCAGATTACCAATATTCAGAATATCAGTATTATCACTATCTGCTTATATTTAAGTTTCCTAGTTAAGAAATACACACCTATGTACAAACGTCAGTGAATTTGAATGCTTTGACTGCATACACTGCAGCACTAAAAGCTGCCTATGTAAGAAAAAGAAATGCTGCTTCTCCCCCAAAACCTCAATTGCCTTTTCAATAAAATAGGTGGCTACTGTAAGTGCCTGACACGCAGTCAGACTGCTGCAGAGCCATCTACTGGGAGCACAGGTTCTTGTGAAGCAATGAAAACTTTGTGGATCCCACAGACTAGCAGCATTTCTTGCCATAGGGAGGGGTTTATTAGCAGCACCTCCCGACTTCCTGAGCTGCTCAGTTCACTGTTCAGTTTGGAATGGAGAATACACCCATGTGTAACATCCGTATTTGATATCGTTCAATCTGGAAGAAAAGTGCATTTTCAGACAGAAGTAAATGTAAGAGCACATTCAAACCAGGCTGCCTCCACCAGTAGTGAATTTGGCTTACTTTATGAGGTTAGATACAGTTCATGAATCCTATGATATTAAAGAAAAAAAAGAAAAAAAAGATACCTGTGCACATCTTTCTTCTGGTGAGGTGATGCTTGCCAACAACACACATAGGTCTAGTGTATAAACTGGAAACTTTTCCAGGGCATGTATTACTGCAGGTGCCAAATGAGAAGTTTGCCCATATCCTGGCTCTCCCACCAGTAAGAACCGTGGCCTACAAGATGTTGGCTGGTAATAAACATTTCTAGAACAGTAAGGAAAAAAGCAAGTTAAAGAAATGAAGTGATGAATATTAGGAAAGTGAGAAAAATAACTGACTCAACAGGGATGAAAATCTATTTTTCAACTGTTGGCTTACATGACTTCCATATTAAACTATCAAAAGATTCACAAAAGCTTAGCAGAGTAAAGGTTCAAATTGCAGACACTGTTTAAGTTTTCCTCATAGTGTTTTAACAAACCATTTCTCAGTTTTGCTTCTGCTACATAACTTGCTACTGGTTTAACAATCCTGGAAGGCAGAAAGGCAAAAGATGACTACACAAATCCATAGGTGGTTTTTATCTAGAAGGACAGACAGCCCATTTTCTCAATCTTGAGTCTTTCAAGGAATACAATGGATTAAATCAACACATTCCCATAGTCTGTGTACCACTTCTGACTTGGGAGAAGAGGGCTGGAACGTTCAGTGTGATGGGTTATGGCAGTCTACAGCTTCATCTACCACCCCTCACACCAGAACTATTTTCAGACCCACCCATACTGACAATGTAAATGTAAAGGGGACAAACACTTACCTGCCAAAGTTGAGGAATTTTTCCTGTTGTCTACCAGGCGTTTTATGAGTGGGATTCTCTTCAAAGATCGGTGGTGATTCCACATCACTGTCAATCATATCATTTCTTAAAGTCTGATTCAAGCTGTCTTAAAGACAAGAGAGGCTTGTTAACTTTCCTGAATAGTCTGTACCTTGCTCTCACATTAATACAGCTTCTAAATCAGCGCTGGAAACCACTTATCTTGTATTTCTTCATTTGAGGGCACACACTGAATGCTATTTTCTGAAAAGCCCATTCTACCACAGATCTGAGGAGATCACACAGGTCTGTACAAAGCTGTCCTACGTCCCATGATTTGTGTAAGGTATCCTCCCTGTGTTGGTGAAAACTGGGAGGTTTTTCCCATGGAACAAAGAGGATTAGGAACAACCTCTGTAGTTCCTCAACACCTGAAAGCCTCAACAAGGCCACTTCTTTCTGGAGCTGGATGTAGGGAA
>NW_009910830.1:4086-11220 GCF_000696875.1 Nestor notabilis
GTGAATGTCACGGCCACAGACTCCCATTTGTCTAGGACTAGGGAGTCAGAACATACAGACCAACATCTTCTAGCTAAGGCTGTTCAGAGATTCCTAAAGATAACGGAAGGTGGACAACAGAAATGGGATGCAACTACCTATCCCCTAGCCTCTCTGCTTTTGTTTTGATGGTGGGTTTCTGTCTCTGTTTTACCATTGCACACAATCTACCAGCTCCACTGGGAGTAATACTGGTAGGATAGATATTCTGCAGGGATTAGCGTAATAAACTATTAATGGAACTCCATTAATCAGGATTGGAATGAGTTTACCAATTTGCTCTCACCAAGAGACTAATCCTGATCAGGGACTGTAGCCATAGGACAAGGGGGAATGGGTTTAAATGTGAACAGGGGAAGTTTGGGTTAATTAAGTAAGGAAAAAGTTCTTTACAGTGAGGGTGCTGAGGCACTGGAACAGGCTGCCTGAAGAAGTGGTGAATGCTCCATCCCTGCCAGTGTTTGAGGCTGGGTTGGACAGGGTCCTGGGCAACATGGTGCAGTGTGAGACATTGGAATGCCTCCCACGGCAGGGGAGGTTGGAACTGGATGATCTTAAGGTCCTTTCCAACCCAAACCATTCTGTGATTCTATGATCAGAGCTGATGCAGTCAGGAGCATGAGCTCATGTATGCTATGCAAGCCAAGCCCCAAGTATACACCACTAAAACATTCTGATCTCACATGCAAGGGTACAGTGTGATCCACAAACATTTCAATTAAGAGGTGATGGTTACAAGTTATGACAGCTACAGCAGTATTTAGCTTAAACCACTTGTATTGTGGTCCTGACATTTTTCAGACCAGAATTAGAAGCATTTCTGCAAAAATACCCTTCTTCCACATTGAAACATTTCTCTTGAAAGAGGTACCTCAGATATTAAACCTTTGATCCATCCCTATAAATGATAAACATGTTAGCTGCTGTCAGAAACAGGGTGCTCTAGTAGAGAACGTGGAGTTCTCCACTGTGTACTGAGAGTCATTCACAACTCCCACCCAGCGCCATGCACGTGCCTGTTCTAAAACTCTACTGCCATTATAGCTGAGAGGTTTGTGCGTGTTGATTGCACAAATCAGCAGTTTCTGCTTTGGCAGAATTTTACCAGAGTGGGTATTCTCGTTGTACCTTGCTGTTGGTCCTTTAGCGCAAGCTCTGCATGGGGAAATACTCTCTGCAAGGCTTGTAAAATTCTTGCTAGTGTGTTTTCAAACAGTGGTTTTGCAATAGGTGATAGTGCTCGCCCAGGTGAAGCCACAGCCCTCTGTGAAGCTGGAACAGTCTTCTGCATAGCCACGACAAAATCCTGTGCTGTTATTGTAACAGAACCGATATCTAACTGCAGTTTCTCACTACTTTTGTATATCTGAGGATAGCGGCGGCGCAAAGCACAGAGCGCAGCTTCAGCACATAAGGATTTAATATCAGCACCACAGTATCCTAATAAACAAAACAAGAATCAAATGTTATGTCAGTCTCAGGCAAAACAGAAGTTAAGGCAAAGGTTTCTAAAGTGCAATAACTGAAAGACGTCGTATGCAGCCAAAAATGAACAGGTTAGGAGAGAACTTAAAGAGTTATTGCACTGCAGAGTGGTTACGTGACTCGCAGCCTGATACCCTGTGCTTATGAAATGGCCACAACTTTGCTCCTGAGGAGTATGCCCCAAACCCAGGTCAGCGTTCTGAGAGACACAAAAAACTTACAAAAAAGGCAGCATCTAACTTTGCTGCTCCCAAGGCGTGGAGCTGCCTCACAGCCTCGCTCTGCAGTGAGGCACAGGAGCTCAGGGACTGCCTGGTACAAGCTCAGATTACTCAGGACTCAGTCACATGCAAGTAACTCACTTGGTTTTCAAACCTACCAGTAGATTTTTCAGCCAGCTCTTCAAGAAATGCGTCCAGAGGCTTAGGGGTCCAGTCTCGAGTGTGAATCTTGAGAATCTCTTTTCTAGCCTGGAAACAAAATGGTTGAATTTTAGTTTGTCCTAAGTTTACTCTTACAAAAAAACGCCACAAACAAACCCAAGACCAACCCAACCACCACAAAACCCCAGAACCCCTCATAGTAAAATACTTAAAAGATTAGCAGATAAGAAAAGCATTTGTACTCCAGTTCATATGCTCTTTGCTTTTCCAAACAGGACATTTAATAATTCTTAACCTGTTACATTAAACTCTTATTTCAGTGCAGGCCTCCCAGAAAAAAACACAGTTGTAGCTTCCATAAAAACCACGTTTCCACAAGTATAAGATCTAATGATCCTGCAAACAGAATTTTTCATCAAAGAGAATTCTCTTAAACTCTGCACAATTTCATGGTGACAGTCTCTTTAGCTCATCAGATTTGCTTTTCTGCCAGTTCACTCAAGGAAAACAGTCCTAGCTCTACGTTTCAAGTTGTTACAATTACTACAAAGAATAACAATAATTAGGACTCAAACGACTGTCACTGATCCAGAGAATGTCAACCACTGCCTATCTTCATCTCTGATCTCAGCAAGACTTAAGATTTTTCTGGTACAGAGATTAGCAAAAAGGAATTTTTTCTGTGCACACCATTTCTTTCATTTTCAAGCTGCCACAGCAGTGATCTGTAACTAATTCATACGTTAATTCTTTGTTAAACATCTCGGTGACTAGCAACATCCCATTGTTTTGGTTGGCCAGAGTGAAATGAAAACACATGATAGAACTAACTACTTAAAATCACCTTAGTCATAGATATCCAGTATCAGATCTGCCCCTCGCAGTACAAGGCAGTCTCTCCAAGCATCCCCCTCTTATGTCTGAGTTGTACAAAGCTGATTTCAACTCTAACTGCATTGTTAAGTGTTTGTGTTTCAAAGATGGACTTTGCCACATTAGCAGCAAGGCTGAGTTGAAATTCTGACCTCTTTATTTGGCAGACTGAAGAGGAACTCTCGATCGAAGCGGCCAGGTCTTCGTAACGCTGGATCTATAGAATCCAGCCTGTTGGTGGCTCCGATGACCACAATCTCTCCTCTGCTGTCTAAGCCATCCATAAGTGCCAGAAGTGTTGACACAATAGAGCTAACAGAAAAAATACAATTTTCAATCACTGGTTTAGTAACTTTAATTATATTCCACATGACCTTCTCCAACAAACACTCAAGAAGGGCAAGCTTTAACTGATGAGATGCTGATAAGTGGAAGACTCATTTTAAGGCATAAACAGATAAGGTAACACAGACCTTGTGCTGATATCAAGCTTTGTGAAGTGTTTTCAATTACTGTTTAAAAATCACCTGACATATCAGCAGCTCTGAATATCTAGTTTTCAGGATAAATCTATGTGTCACATAAACTTAAATAGGTTGTGGTCCTCTTTGTAAAAAGTTCAAGCAAATTCTATGGAGGCACAAAAAGTGCACTACCTGTGAATTTGGTCTTGTTTACTGGACCTCACAGGAGCCAGACCATCTATCTCATCGAAGAAAATGATTGAAGGACGCATCTGGTAGGCCTAGAATGCAAACACAGGAATATTGACACAAGTAAACCAGCACTCCTGGAAAGAGAAAATGCATGAAAAACGTTTTGCTTGGAAAGTCACTGGAACTGGGTTTTTCAGACTATCACCAGGGATCTTTACTAACTGAGCTAACGGAGTAAGTGGCACAAGCAAGTGAAGACAGCAGCTTATGTCAACCCACTGAGACTGGGTGACAGGAAACAAATCATAGCAGTAGTTGCTACAGCTCTCTGACAACTACGAAGAATAGTGCCAAGATTTAATTCAATTACAGGTCTGGAAGCAAGCTTCCATTGTGAATTTCAATGACCTACATCTGCTTCCCTCTGATCTAAAGCCACCACCTCTTGCCTCTTGAAACCTTTTCTTTGTGGCTGTTCAGGGGTTTTTTTGAGGCAAGGAGGGGGTTGCTGCATGAAGTACTCTCATTTATTTATCTTTCCCAATACGTCCCATAAAAACCCACTGAAAAAGGGAACTCTGACAATCCCATTTCAGTGGAAGGAACTGACAAAACATGAAAAAGAATGAGTTCTCCTTAAAAATATTGACAGCAAAAAATTACCATTACAACTGGGATAGAACACAGGGCATGTTTCAACCTTACCTGATCAAATAATAAACGAAGCTGTCGTTCAGATTCCCCCACCCATTTACTCAGGCAGTCAGCACCTTTTCTCATGAAGAAGGCTATTCTCCTGTCACTCTGGCTACACTCATTAGCAAGTGCACGAGCAACCAGTGTTTTTCCAGTCCCTGGTGGACCATAGAATAGACAGCCTCTGCAATTAAAACGAACAAAAGCCCATAAAAGATTCACATAAGAAATATAAAACATCATGAAAAAGAACTACAGCCCCCATCCCTAAAACACACAACTCTTCTCTCCTAAACAAAACACAGAGATAGCAATAACAGCTGGAGTCTTGTGTTGCTGTACAACTCAACAAGGCAGCAAACGAAATGAAGAAAAAGGGTAATGCAAATGTACAAAACCCCAAGAAAAGATGATAATAACCCAGAAGGACACTTCCAAATCTGGTGACAAACTAACAGGGGTGGTTGCACCACAGCAGAGTCAAGCAAGAACAAACCTCAGCACAGACTCTGAGACTGGGCTAACTTACAAATCACCAGTTCATTTTCCAATGCTACACTGAATATCCTTTCTTGTTTGCACAAAAGGCAAGATTCGACAGTACAGCATTTAACTGTCCCTTAAAAAGCTTTTCAGTTACTGCATTTGCTCTCCCATTGCTGATGATAGACAAGGAGGGAGCCTAAAGTTGGGCCCTGTTCTGAATTTCGAGCTAGATATACCCACAACACCTTTTCAAGATAAGACACTTCCAGATATATTCTTCTCACAAAGTAAATCTCTGAACCTACATACATCCTGGATTCTATCCATTAAGAGATTACTTTTTCTACTGCTAGGAATCCCTATCCCTACTGCTGAAAATTTTGAAGCATGGAAACATATTGATAGCTAGGTTGAATATTCTCCTGCAAATAGGTGGTTTAGAATTTATAGTTTTAAACAACATCTTTTACCTTGGAGGCTGAATCTTGAATCTCTCAAAGAATTCTGGGTAAAGCAATGGAAAAACAACCATCTCTTTTAAAGATGAAATGTGGTCAGAAAGACCACCCACAGCATCAAATCGTACCTAAATTCAACAGAACACATTTGATATGTTAAAGAAAGCTGCAGCCTCAGTAAGGTTCCATCAGCAATTTTATGTCAGCACAAAGGAAATGTTCTGGGCAACTTTCAAACTGCTTGAGAGAACACTGGAAACCAAGCCAGTTGTAGAGGGCATGTTCTTGAAAGCTTTCGATGCTGGAAACCCCTCACAGACACAGCAACCCAGCGACACTTACTGAACAATCGATCTGCATTGGATCAACATCAGCCAAACTTGCTCCAATTTTCATTCGATCCTTGCGAATTCCCTTTAACTCATCTGTCCGGAAGTTCAGTGGCAGACACCTGATTGGAATGAAGGAGAAAGAAAAAAGTGCTTTCTAACTTCTGATGCAGCCAGAAGATTTCTGCTTTTAGAATGATGGCAAATGAATGCAGAAGACCTTGTAAATAAACTTCCTAAAGAGTTAAATATTTGTGTAAATAGTTTTACATTTCATGTACATGAGTAAATAAAGGAAAATGGTCACTCCAGAGATGAAACAGAGTTAATTATTTTACCAACTCCTTCCACTTAGGAATACCCATGCCAGTTACTCTGTATGTGGAGACTGTGAACTGACCTTGATTTGTGTAATGGAAGAACCCTCCCCAAAGCACACTGACATCACATCTTTCAAAGATGTCTTTTTGCTACTACATTCAAAAAGTTACAGCCTATGGGGATACTTATTTCCATGTGGATTAACATTCTAAAGGCTGCCCACCACTGCTGGTCCTTCCTGGGGACTTTGGGATGTGTGTGCCACAAGACACACATGTCTGAAAGACATCAGGCTGAAAACCTGTTTGTTAGAGTCTTACTAGAATAGTTTTTCTAGAGCATTTGTTAAGTAACAAAACCTCCATAATTTCCTCTTATTCTGTTATGGTGGTTTTCTTTCTGAATAAACTACTATAAAGCACAGAACCAGTACAATTTTACATTAAAAAACGTACACAATAATGTTCCTCCCCCCATTCCTGCCTAGAAATCGAATTGCTTATTAAAAAGCAATAGACTCCTCCCTCCCCTATTCTCCAGTTTCATTAACCTTCTTAGATTTCTGTTATGGCTATGCCTCCTACGCCTCTCAAAATGCTCTTCATCATCATCAGATGAGGAGGAAGAGGATGTGGAATCATTGCTGTGGACTGCATGTTTCCGCCTGCAAACATTTAAACAAGGAAGAAAATTAAAGTACACCTTAAGTAATACCAAATTTAAGTGAATTCTATCTCAGGATTGACTTAAGAGTTCTCTTAAGTTTCCAGATCATTGTACTCCTTATAAATATGATTTGGAAGTACCTTAACATGGTTTCCCTTGTGACAGGAAAATGTGTTTTTCCTTAGGAAGGTAAAGTGTTAAACTATTTTGCCAAAATAATAACAAAATAAATAAATTACTTGTTTTGTTCAACCTGTTACACACGCATACATGAAATTTCACTTTACATTATGTACCACTCATAATGTAAACCTTGTAAACTTACTTAAAAGTTTGGCTTCAAAATCCCTTCCTTCCCTATCTGCTTTCAAGGATGCTAAACAACATGATCAAATCTAGCAAGAGATGGCATTCTCCATGCTCTTACTGCTTACAGGATCCAAAACACCCTTGTCATGACAACTGCAATTTAGAATTTCATTTAGTATTTTTCTTGCTTAGGGTTAGTTTCATACAGAAACATCAACTGATTCCACAGAAAACACAGAATCAGTATTTGGGTGATTACAAAAAGATCCATTAAGACTTCCATACCCGCTCTCCCCTCTAACTATGCTGTCTTCAGTTTTAAGAAAGTAAGTTGTATCCTTCAAGATTAAATAGATTCTTAGAGGGAGATTCTGGCTTCAGTTCCAGAATACAAAGTATATCCTGCCCCCCCACCCCCCCCCCCCCCACTATG
>NW_009910830.1:11251-18724 GCF_000696875.1 Nestor notabilis
CCCTCAGACCACCACAGCAATAATCATACCATTCATCTGTAATTACCACCAATCCAAAACCTCTTGAAAGCATAATTCAGTGATGTGACTGGCAGCACTACTGATAAATAGGAACTGTCACCAGCCATCACCAACCTGTTATTACTTTTGCAGCAAGAGCCTTGTGGCTGAGCACTTGTAAATGAACATCTCTGTCTGACAGGTGAAGACCGGCCTGGAAAATACATCTTACGCTGTCTTGGTTCTGTTGAAAGCAAAGGATTTAGAATAAACCTTCAAACAAGTTGAACAGAAACTTGGATAGTGAAAACAGGAGTAGTGTTATCCTATATCCTGAAACAGGATAGTGAAAGAGGCAGAAAACATGATGTGTTTCACCCATGTCTGGTTTCAGGGGAAGTTTTGAGTGATTTGGGGAGGTGGGTGTGTTAAATTAGTGCACAGTAGAAGTGAAAACCCCACATGCACCTAGGGGAACTGAAAACTACAAAAGTAAGATCATCAAGTCTGTTTAATTACCATTCTTTCAAGGATACACATTTTTTTGTCATTTAATGGCAAAGAAACACAATGTGCACAGGCTGCATGCACTTAATAAAACTTACATTGAAGAACAAAGGTAAGAAATTTAAATACAAGTTGAGTGTGTGTGGAGATTTGCATTACAAAATAAAACCAAACTCACTTACATGCAAGAAATCAGCTCATAAGAGAAACTGCAGAACTTACTCTCCAGTGGCGCTTGGTAGCGCTCCACGGTCTTCCTCTGTCGAAAGTAGTAACGCTTTCGAGTGTGCTCACCATCTTCATCTTCTTTCTCTTCACTTTCATCAGATGAAGTTACTGTACATCAACATGACATTAAATTGTTTAAGTACTGTTGCAAATTATATTCAGTTCAAAACACTGCACTACTACCTTCATGTAAATGACACAACACCTCTGAAAGCCTGCAAAATGTGAAGACCAGTTGATGAAGATGCATTCCAGAAACTATAAAGCAGAGGAGCACACATACAGATATTGTTCTGTCCTAAAAACTCTAACTTGAAGGGTTTTTTCCATTGAAGATGGTAAGAATGCAAAACATGTCTTCTCCCCTCCTGATCTTCATGCTAGGGAGGAGCTTTCCATACATACACAGCAATTCCATACCTGAACTCCCGAAAAGTCCCACTGTGCCGCTCAAACCCCTGAGCATGGTCATGCTCCTGCTGTAGCTGGGTCGCTCCTTCTCATTCTGAGTCATGCCACCCATTTCTTTGCATTCCCAACTGTTGCACCCATTTTTTTTAACCTCAGAATACGTGTTCTGAGCTCACTGCAGCACAGCCCTAGAGCCTGTGACTATGGCTTGGAATGTCAAGAGCCATAAGGACTTCTGAATAGATGAGAAATCAGGTCATCCCAATTGTTTAAGACAAGGCTTTTGGCTAAAGCATAGTAAAGAAAATTTAAACCAGAACTAACCTACAATGCCCCCTTGATTATCAGCTATTTCTTTGTCAGCTCTTTGGATTTCTTTCTTTCCTCGGGAGTACATACTGAGGTTTTCCTAATTAAAAGAAACAAGAAAGATCAGTCAAATATGTAGAAAACCACACATGGGCATATTTGGTGTCTCTTTACAGTATCAAGGCACTGCATATACACAAAGGATTAAATTAGGGTACAGGAGAAGAGACTAGGGACATCATTCTGGCACCCAGGATTAACATGAAGAATTTCTCCTCTAAAATAGGGCTTGGTACATGTGATATTTAATACTTCTCCACATACAAAATGCAGTGTGTGTCAATTAATCACAATGATTAATCATTAATGATCAAAGAACCTGGCAGAAGCTAGAAAAAAGCAATTCCTATGAGACAAAAAAATAATCATATGGGCATTTGAGAGATGATGTACAAAGCACTAGGGACAATTCCAGTTTCATTAAACAAAAAGGAATTCAGATCTAAACCAAAGCTATGAAGGCAGGCTATGAAGAGGTTTTAAAAATGAAGTGCCTGTCAATCAAATGGACTGCAGAAGAACTTGATTTAATACAGCAAAACCAATACAGAGGAAATAGGATTGTTATATAGAATTTTAACACAAGTTCCTGTAGGGACAGAAACTACTTAAGCTCACAGGCAAGGCCGGACAAGAACAGACACAGATCAAGCACCAATGGATTCAGTTTTTAGTAAGATTTAAGACCCAAACCAGCTGTTTGTAAACAGTACCTATTAAAAAATCATAAGGCAATTAATTAAGCACAGTATGACATGTATTTTGGGATATCACTGCAATTTTGTGTCTTCTGAGGAAGATATTTCCTCCACCCTTAAAGTCCATCTATAGCATGACCACTAACAGCAAGACGTTAAATTATAATTAGAGCAAGAACAAGTGTTACTTTGGGCCACAATATTCTGTAGAAGTTATTTCAGTTAAATTAAAATTAGAAACTAAATTGTTTCCCTATGTGAAACACACTACTTAGACAAAAGAATAGTGAAATAAATCAGTATCTACGTCTGTGTCGTGGAACACCCCCAGGTCTTCCATCATTCGCCGTCTACGCATCTTCTCCATGTCATCCATCTTTTGCAAGACGGCTTCTGCGGTACTAACATGAAAAGTTGACATGTCAGAGCAAAGACAGGCAAGTACAAACCCCAAAATATATCCAGGAATACACATAACTGTTATGACATTCCAACAGAGTATGCACAAAGCAGAGTCACCGACACTTAGCCAAGTTTTTAAACACTACTTAAACTAAAGTTAGTTCAAACTTTTACTGTTTTCGACTGAGCATTAAGAAGAAGCATTGAGGATTTGCAAACATACTCTGTTTTCAGGTTTATTTTCCCCTCTCATTGATCACATTAAAAATAAATCTTAAAAAAATCTGGTTTAGTAAGAAAACTATAATTCTGAAGATGCTAGTAAGGTAACAGAAATTACAGCAGTATTCAACAGCTCCTTCAGTTGCTCTGCATGATAGCATTAAGTCATTTGTAGTTCACGGCCTTCCTCAGCCAACAGGTTGTTTATTTTGTTCTTAACTGTAATTTAAGTTTCATATTGATTTTCCATGACTATAGACACTGGAAAAAACATCCCACTGCTGTTACATGTTGCAAATCCTTCCGAGCTGTGCCAACGTACCACATACACGTAAGGAGGTCTCAGCCTAACCACTGAATCCACTGAGCTCTTGCTGCCAGGACTAGCAATACCTTTTTCTGTTGTCAAGAGGAGGAAGCCCCTAGCCAATATATGCCATAGCACAAAGGCTGCTAATAAGGCTTATGTCAGTGGCTTTTGAGAAATGAGGAAAAAACCCACTTACTTTGTTATAAGTTTGTCAAACAAAACAGACTGATTTGTAGTGGTGTAACGACTTTGCTGAAGTCTGCAGCTTCGGCGGACCTCTAAATCTCCGTTTTCTTCATGGACATGTTCTGCAGCTTTTGCCTCAACTCTGGTCTTCAGTGTTCTGGTGACTAAAATGCATTAACATAGAAAGTATTTTGAGACATTTAGAAAATGTGTTACTACATTTATTTCACCACTGCTCTAGTAAATGTAAAATCTGCAGTGTTGTTTTCTTTAAATACTGTATTAGAGGTCAATGTCATGGTGACAACATCCAACTTAAATCACTCATGTTTAAACTTTGCTGTTTGATCTACCTCACTGCATAAAACTCACAGGAAACTCACTATTTTTGAGATACCTATTCTCACAGCTTCAGGCGATTTTGCCTAAGAGTTCAGATGTTTTTGGGGCCAAGTTAAATAGACAGAGTGACAAAATGCAATCCTCCTCAGAAACTGGGCTAAAAAGGTATCCTACAGAATTCCCACTACTTACCTTCTTTATATTCTTCTTTTTTCTGGTTTGATTTTGGCTTTGCCAACTGCCTACATTAAGGAAGAGGACACTGTATTAGAATTACTGTACGGAAGTATTCTTTATATCCTATCATACTGCATTCCCCCTCAAGACTGGGGAACTTTAGCAGGTTTATAATCTGGTGCTCGTGGTCATACAAAGAAAAGCCTGTGGACCAGTTCTAGAACAACTGACATCTCACAACATCCTAATCCTGAAGTCCTAATAGGGCACACAGTACCTCAGCACCAGAAGTGGAGAGAGCTCAAAGGAGTTGGGAAAAGATGCATGGTTTTTGCTACAAGCAGAAGACTTGTACTAAAAGTAGTGATTCTAGTCCCAAGTCCCCAGCACTCATTTTAACATAACCGTATTCCCCTGCAGGCTTTTGATTTATGATGATGTGACTCACTGTGCATGCTTTCAGTTTTCCTTTCCATTCCATCAAGTCAACAAAGATTGAACACCCAGAAATACAGTACCTCGTAAAGTGCCTTCGACTGACATTTTCACTTAGTATCTCCATGCTTTTGTCAAAGCTGGAGTCTGAACAGGGCGGCATGCTTTTCCGCATTGATCTTAAGCAGTGTCCACCAAAACATTCCATTTTGCTAGGGGAAAATTCCTAGGAAAAGAAAGAAATAACATATTTATATGCACCACGTATGTTGAGCTGAGAAAGAAATTCTGCCTCATTTAGGCAAGTTTCTTCTGTAACTCTCCTGACTCCATAGTGGTGCAGCTAACGTCAGGTAAGACCTGAACCACTTCAAGGTCTGGGCCGGGCACCCATCTGTGTCTGGACTTGAGGTAACTGGGAGGCCAAATCATCTGGGACTAGTAACTTATTAGACTGAGTGTCTAAGGACATGTACGGAGGGATATACACAGTGGGGGGGAGCGGGTGTACACATATGGGATCTAAACACCAGCAACTGGAGCAGGGCTTACACAACCAGCCCCTAGGGAGACCCAAGCACTGGGGGCAGATACAGACAGAGTGAGTGCCCAACACCAGCTAACACAGGGGCCCATATTACATATATAAACTTCTGTGTGTGTGTGTATTATCCCACTAATGGGTTTTCATCCTGAACAGCCAGAGAGGGAAGAAGGATCATTTGTACTCTTCACAGAGCTTCCAGATTCAGCTACTCTGAACATACAGCACTTTCAAATAAGGACAGCTTTTTAAGTCAGAGGCTTTACTTCTACATACACAATCACTTGTAAAATTAGACTCCAAAGTTAGGAGCAACGCTGGAGAGTTAGCTTGCCTAAACTCTAAGATACATGAGCTATGACTGCCACTTTGGCTATTTCTACTTCATTGATCTAGAAGTAAATACTCCTTGAGAGCAACCTTAAAGGTTTACCACCTTGCAGTTAAAAGATGACTTCAGTAATACATTTCACAAATCTCTGAGCCAAATCCCAGATTGACAGAAGAACAAACACTTCGAGAATGTCAGCACAGATGTTAGGAAAAGCCCAGTACAGCGGCCAGGGAAGACATTCTATATGCACTGACATACTATCTTAATGTATTTTTAATGCAATGTTCACCATGTAATATTTGTGATATTTACTATCCTCTGTTCTGTACAGTCTTATTACCTTAATCTTGGCTCAAATTAGGACACAGGCAGAGCAGTAACAGCATATATTGCTAACTCTGACTGTCCTCCATTTTTAGGGAGGTAACTCAGGTCAGAGAGATGGCAGACACCAAGAACCAGCCAGCAGCATAACAGTAACTAACTGTTATCAACCCTACCAGGCTGAAAACACACACTGAAGAAGTAAACTCAGAAGGAGCAAATGGCTAAACTGGAAAGATAAGGCTGTTGGATTAAAAAGTTTCGTGAAGTATTTCAAATTTTGAAAGCATTTCATGTTTTGATGCTTTTCTCATCCTACAGACAGCAATTGACAATTGTTTCTAAAAAGTCTCTTTACAAGAACTGTGTTTGGCTCTCTGGAATCTCTGAGGAAGTAACTCTCTGTTGAAGCACTATCGGAACAGATAAATGTCCTTATGCAAAGAGGCTGTGAACTCTGATGCTGAGGTCCCTGCACAGATGAGTCATGGAGGCTCACCCTGGAAAAATGCCAGTTTCCACTCTTCCCAGAACGAAGAGAGAACCCTGAAGCACACTGCCCCCAAACACAGGTCACACAACAGCAATCTTGGTCACCTTGGGAATTACACCAGGGTTACAGATCTGCAGACACACAGATCCAAAGGGACACTGACCACTTTGGATCTGCCATGGAACTCCTTGGGACTGAAACTTGGAAGAGGATAAACCCACCAGATGTGGGTTTACCTCAGACTTCCTGCTGTATGCTTCTTACTATGCGTGAAAGAAGCTGACTAACTAAAGATAAGCCCCTAGGTGGTATCAGAAAAACTGCAAGAGCTGCCACTGCCAAGCCCTTACACATCAACAAGACATAAAAGAGGCATTAGGACTTGAACATGCAGTTAGCACCATCATCATCATGTCATTATCTAGGGCACTTTCGCATTGTCTTTGCAGACAATCCTACATATCCTGACCATCCTACAAAGAAGGTAAGAACGACTCTGTGTCTCAAAGCATGGCAAAGGTCTGAAAAAAGGGAAAAAAACCCCAACCAAAACAATCCAAAAGATAAAAGAAATAAAGAAAGCAAAGCCCAACCTCGCAAACGGTTTCACAATGAGGATTCTTCCTTGGTTTCAGTGAAAAGTTTAGAGTTAGCTTCCTCATTCTTCTTCTTATCCAACTGAGAACACATACCAGCCACTTCACCTGCCTGGCTCTGCACAGCCCTTGTGTGCTTATGTGCAATGGACAGCTGACTTCCCTGTTGCCTCTGACACCCCTTTCTAGTGTGGACTGCAAGCAAAGCAGTGACCTCTAAGCAGGTTCCACGGCAAACAATAAAACCAAACCAGAACCTATATCCCAAGGATTTTTTCCTTATTAGTTCAGTATTCCTTGAAAATAATGAGAATCCATACAACTGAAAATCCCAAGAGTTCTGCTGGAAGGAAACAGAGTCCACTACAAGCACCACTCCAGGGCAGGGCTCCCCTGAAAGCAGACCTCTTCCGAGTTAGATCAAGCCTGCCTTTATTTGTTGTGGAAAGGCAGGACACCCTGAGGAGAACCCCACTTGGAAAGAGCAGAGAAGAGCTTTAGTTTTCAAGTGCTAAATGATTTTTCAAATGCACTTGCAGCCCAGAAAGCCAGCCAGATCCTGGGCTGCATCAAAAGGAAGTGATCCTGCCCCTCTATTCTGCTCTCATGAGACCCCACTTGATGCACTGTGTGCAGTTCTGGTGTCCTCAACATAAGAAGGACATAGAGCTGTTGGAGCAAGTCCAGAGGAGGCCATAAGGATGATCAGGGCCTGGAGCACCTCCCGTATGAAGACAGGCTGAGAAAGTTGGGGCTGTTCAGCCTGGAGAAGAGAAGGCTGCGTGGAGACCTCATAGCAGCCTTACAGTATCTGAAGGGGGCCTACAAGGATGCTGGGGAGGGACTCTTCATTAGGGACTGCAGTGGTAGGACAAGGGGGAATTGGGTCAAACGG
>NW_009910830.1:18826-19456 GCF_000696875.1 Nestor notabilis
CTGGACAGAGCCTTGGGGGACATAGTTTAGTGTGTGGTGTCCCTGCTCATGGCAGGGGGGTTGGAACTAGATGATTTTAGGGTCCTTTCCAACCCAAGCCATTCTATGATTCCATAATCAAAAACAATGAAGTTCTCAAAGTGAAACAGTTCAGTTATTAAAGTAGCGACACCGAGATGCAGATAGCACGGGCTACTTCACATCCCTCATAACCACATAACCTGCCTCTTCCACCGGGATAGATTAGAATTATCAAAAGCTCAAGCAACGTTTTCACCACTTTAGGTTACGCACATAAGTGCTTTAATTAAGTCCAAAGTAGTCCTGGTCGCTAACCAAAGCTTTGTTTATAAAGCATCCAAAATAGCACCGATATAACCCTGACTAAGGAGCATTTCACGGGCACTTCAGGCCAGCTGGAACGCGGTTGTAGGTCCCGTATTTTGTGTTGAGTGCTCCCTGTGTCCATTACCACAATTACAGCACAGCGGTCCCGCGGGTCTTTCGACGATGATTCTTTAGACAACAAATCCAAACACAGGGGCAGAGGCAACACAAACACACACCAAACCTCGATACTACGGGCAGTTCACCCGGGCAGGGCCGCCCGCGGCCCCGGGGCGCTCTCCC
>NW_009910831.1:0-5082 GCF_000696875.1 Nestor notabilis
AGCGGGAGCAAAGGGCCGGTACCCGGCCGGCAGCGGGGCCGCAGCACCAGGCGCCGGCAAAAGCGGTGCTGCGGTCAGCGCTGTCTGTGGGAACAGGGAGGGAGCAGCGGCAGGGAAGAGTTGTCCCCGTTCCGAGCTCCCCCGTTAGCGCGGGAGGGGCGGAGGGGAGCTGTCCAAGAGCCCGGCTCCAGAGTTTATGTCATTATGTGGGTACACTGCTTACACCCGTGTCCTGCTGCCAGCGGAAGGAGCTCGCTTTCATACCCACGAGCCTTGGGCATGCCAAGCAGAGGGCTTAGAAGTAACAAAAGTACAACAACCAAATAGCAGGCACTTGGATAAGGCAGCATTTTCACTGAAAACACGTATACCTTGAAGGTGCCCTCAGTGGAATACTTACAGTCAATAACTACATGTAAATACTTACAGTCAATAACTACATGTCAATACTTAAAGTCAATAACTACATGAGAACAGAATTTTTCTTTCCTACGTGTTTCTTTCCGTCAACCAGTTTCAAGCATCCGATCTGTTCTTATAAACTTCATAAAAGTTAAACCCGAGACAGGGAAAGGCAGGCAGGTGCTAGCATTTGTAAGTGTGTGTGTACACATAGGAGAACACGCAGAGACACAGTGCGCACACCCTGGCCAGCCGCTCGGCATGCCTGCACGTCTCCAGACTCTTTATAACACCTGTGGTGTTTTACTTAGCAGGATTATCACTGGAGGTGTGTGAAGGACAGCTCTGTGGCCAGCAAGCAATGGTTTGTTGAGAAAATCACATCCTTCAAACTGCTAGAGGTGTTTAAATGTAACACCCCTCACAGGCAAATAAAACTATTTTGAGAACTTAAGTCTCTCAAAAACTTTTGTCCAGATAATTTATGAAAGCTACAGCAGAAACAGACTAAGTCACAGTCTTGTCATGAATGAGAAGCAAAGTGCCTGAATTAAAAGCCTGCTAAATAGCCAAAACGAAAGGATAGGATTCCCTTTTGTTTCATTTATTTTGGCAGTAGAAAAAAGTAAATGTTTCAAGCAGAATACTAGGGACAAATAGAACAGAAATGAGAAGGAAAATGTCTCAACAAATAAACTAAGCTTTCTACTTGCCTGGAATGCTGTATATAGTTCTAGTCACCTGCTGTTAGAAAGTATCCTGCAGAATTTGAGAAAACTTGAATGTAGCATACCAGGATTTGGGAGGTTCTGGAAAAATACAATGAAAGGAATTTTTTTTAATTACGACATAGGAATAAAGATAAATAAGCTGTAATCAAAGAATACAGATAGCTGGCAGAAATGTATTGTGACTGTCTTGTTATGTAAAAAAGAAGAGCCATTATTAACACTGAATATACCAAGTTTGCTAAAACAAAAATAGTCATAGAATCATTTAGGTTGGAAAAGACCCCTAAGATCATCAAGTCCAACCGTTAACCTAACACTGCCAAGTCCACCACTATACCATGTCCCTTGAGTGCCACATCTACAGGACTTCTTTTAAATACCTCCAGGGATGGTGACTCAACCGGTGCCTTAGGCAGGCTGTTCCAGTGCTTGACAAACCTTTCAGTGACAACCCAGTTGTCACAGAGTGTTTAATTAGGGTAACTTTATATCATACTGTGGAGGTCAGCAGCTGAGATGAAGGAAAAACTAGAGATTTGTGTAGGTAAAAATACAAATTTCTAGCGCTAAGAGACGTGTTGAAAAGGGTACAGGATTTCAACCTGGAGTTTAGCTTTGGTTTTAATTTTTGAAACTTAGGTTAAGATTTTCATTTTGTTTATCCTGTATGTGCCTTCTGCAGGATGTATTGCACCTCTCTCCAAAGCACCTAGTGCTAACCACTTCTGGAAACGGAAGATGGGCCTAGCTGGGCTATGCTGTCATTTGTTGGCTGTCATCATGGCTCTCACTTCTATCATCTGATGGTTCTTTGGGAGCCTGTGCAAAGTAAGCTGGTGTTGAGTTTTAGAGGCAGAAAGGACTGGGTGCAGCTTGGTTGTTTTCACAACTGACACCACTTCTGTGTCTGCCATTACCAAGTGACATGTTGGAAGTCTTCATGATATGAACTTACAGCTTCAGTCATAGTGCCCTTAACCAGATTAAGCTGTTGCAATTTACCTTCACTCAGGCAGGGAGGGGGAGCTGATACAGCAGTAAAGCTTTCCTCCATCCTGTGGAAATACAGCAGATTAGCAAAGTACACAATATATATGCACTCTATTTCTAGTTCACACATAAAACCTATACCTTATATCTAATAAAGTTACATACTTATATACTGATACTAATACATACTTATCTATGCTTATGTTAGGACATAGTACATTTTTCCTAGAAAATATGACGTGTTGTACCAAATTCACATTTTTTTAATGACTATATGAAAGCATCCCTAGTCTTTACTTTGGAGAGCTAGTCACTTTAGGTGCACAGCAAAGTACAGAATGTAGTGTGGGCTGATTATCTTTCGACAGAGGAAATGAGCTCACTACAAACTCTGTAATACCACAGTTGCATCACCTCTGGTTACCTGTATGCCCTACTGAAGTTTATATGAGTCTGTGTTTAGCATTCATGTGTAATGGTGCTTTACGTTTTCATTACTTGTTTTTAGTTTTTCATTATTTGTTCTTGAGATTTGGTTGTAATAGCATTTTACAGGTTTTATTACTTTTTTCAAGATCTTCAGTCTCGATCTCGGAGGTATATCTGCTATCGTACTGAATGGCTATGATGCAGTAAAAGAATGCCTTGTTCATCAAAGTGAAATTTTTGCAGATAGACCATCTCTTCCCTTGTTTAAGAAACTGACAAACATGGGAGGTAAGAACCAATATCTTTTATATAAAAATGGAGGGTTTGGCCGGTAGATGGGCTCATGATCACGTAAAACCTTTGCTTTAATGTTTTCTCTCCTTCTTTATCTCCTTTCGTAAACTGCTTGGTGCTTCTTTAAAGATATTATTTGGAAAGTACTGACAGTCTTGGACTATTCATAGCAAGATGTGTGTAATTTTTTGTCTTCTATTTTTGTCTTGTTAAATAGTTTTATTATCTTATGGGGGGAAAAATAAAGCATTGCATAAAATACTGTGTCAAAATATTTTTTCAGGCTTACTGAACAGTAAATATGGCAGAGGATGGACAGAACATCGCAAATTAGCTGTAAATACCTTTCGAATTTTTGGATATGGTCAAAGGTCCTTTGAACACAAAATTTCAGAAGAGGCTATGTTTTTCCTTGATGCCATTGATACATACAAAGGCAGACCATTTGATCTAAAGCACTTGATAACAAATGCTGTTTCAAACATTACGAATTTGATTATTTTTGGAGAACGTTTTACATACGAAGATACCGAATTTCAGCACATGATTGAGATTTTTAGTGAAAATATTGAATTAGCTGCTAGTGCTTCTGTATTTTTATATAATGCTTTTCCTTGGATTGGTATCTTGCCATTTGGGAAACACCAGCAGCTGTTTAAAAATGCGGCTGAAGTCTATGACTTTCTTCATGACCTTATTGAGCGTGTCTCTGAAAATAGGAAGCCTCAGTCACCTCGACATTTTGTAGATGCATATCTAGATGAGATGGATTGCAATGAAAAGGATCCAGAATCTACATATTCCAGAGAAAACTTAATTTTTTCTGTTGGAGAACTCATCATAGCTGGGACCGAAACCACCACAAATGTTTTAAGATGGGCAGTGTTATTTATGGCTCTTTATCCAAACATTCAAGGTAAGAAATTTGACATTTTGAGGAACCGATACACTTTCCTAATGCAAATTTAAAATGCTTTTTCAAAGTGGTGCAGTGATCCATAGTTGTGACCAAACAGAAAGAAAGGGTTATATATATTATTCTATTTAGCAAACATACTATGGATTGAGGTGAAAAGCCTAATTTATATGCAGATGAAGAGGACATCAAAAGTTAAGTACAGTGATAAAATTTTTGCATGTTATTTTGTGAATACATTTTTATAAAGCTTTAATATTTTCAATAAAGTATTTCTAATATATTTTAGTTTAGTGTAGTGATGCATAATATTGGTTGGTAGATGTATTAATCTATGTAGTTAGTAAATAATAAGCAAATGCAATTAGGTATGAAATTGATAAAACAAGAATGTAAAAATATCAGCAAAAATATAGATCAGGTTGTGGTTAACAATTTACATGCATTTTCTTCTTATCCTTAAGTGCCTCAATTCACAATAGATTTATGTATTACAGACATGTATATTTATAGTTTTGGAAGAACAAAAATAGCATTTAAAAATGAAAATAGAAAGATGTCACAGTCATTCAGAGGTAAGACAGCAATAGACGTTTGAATGTCAGCCCAGACATTTTGTGTAGGCATTCGGATTTTAGAAGTGAACAATCATGTTTCTTGTTTCACTGCCTCCGCTTTGCTTTTCCTATCACAACTTAGCAGGGCTTAGTTCAACTGGGGACTTTCAGTATTTGGAGAAAGAGCAGCCTCAGATAACTTGGAAAGTTACCATTGATACTTTGACAAAAAAATACCGCTCTAACATCAAATTCGCCATTATCATCATTTCAGAATGGGGATAACAACGTTACCTGTAGCTATAAGGCTCTTAAAGATCTGAAGTTCTGCATAGGGACCAGATATCTTTATGTATGATATTTTCTTCTTAGGGTAGATGGAAAGCAATTAGTATCTTAAAATAGGAGATGAAATTTTGTATTTACATTTAAGGTAAATACAGCTTTACTTTAAAAAAGAAAAGATAATGTATGTCAAGGCCTGATGTGCTATAAACAGTGGAAATCATTCAGTTTAGATAAAGAAGTTGATGACAAAGCTCTTTCATTGCTGCTATTACCATTATTTTAAGTAAGTAAGTCTCATATTTACTGAGCTGGCTTAAATATCTGGCTAAGCAAGTAGAACTCTTTGCAGTCTTTTGCTTGTTTCTATAGTTTTGAAGAGCTCCAGAAATAAAAAGATACTCAAGCAAAGAAAAGTATGTTAAGCATTATTTTACTGAGAATAATTATTTCTGAAATGAAGATTACTGGTGTGTAT
>NW_009910832.1:0-370 GCF_000696875.1 Nestor notabilis
AATCTTCCCTTCTTTCTTCGCCGACCCCCCTTCGCCCTCCCCGCAATCCCGCTTTGACTTTTCCCACAGAAGTAGCCAACCTCCAAGAATGCAAATGACATTCATTATGCAAATGCATGCAAATCAGGTTTAACTATCGGAAGAAGGGCTCGGAATTTCTAATGGGTTAACTCTTTCGCGCGCAACCGGGATCACAAGAGCCCCCGTGTCTTCCTTGGGGCTTTGTGTTCCCTCAACCAGCGCCGGGCACCCCGACCCGCACCCCCCGGTGGGTGCCCCGTGGTCCCATGGAGGGCGTTGGGTGGAACAAAGCACCAGGGAAAACCCAACACCACCAACAAAACCCCATTGGCGTGGGAGCGGCTGCCCC
>NW_009910832.1:408-2614 GCF_000696875.1 Nestor notabilis
ACGCAGGACTTGGGGGTGGGAGGGAGAGAAAATAAGGGAGGAAAAGGAAAAACAAACAAAAAGGAAAATGAAAAATTAAAAAAGGAACAACAACAAAAAAAGACTAAAAATAAAGGAAATGGGAAAGAAAAATGGAAAAAAAAGGAAAATGGAAAAGGGGAAAAATGGAAAAGGGGAAAAATGGAAAAGGGGAAAAATGGAAAAGGGGAAAAATGGAAAAGGAAAAGTAAAGAAAATTGAAAAGGAAAATATTTAAAAGGAAAAAAGAAAATGGAAAAGGAAAAAAAGAAAATGGAAAAGGGAAACAAAAGAAATGGAAAGGGAAAAAGAAAATGGAAAAGGCAAAAAAGAAGGCAATGGAAAAGGGAAAGATGGTAAAGGGGAAAAATTGAAAAAGGGAAACGAAAAAGGAAAATGGAAAAGGAAGACAAAAAATAAAGGAAAAAAGGGGAAAATTGGAATTGAAACCTGGGTACTAAAAAAAGGCAAGGGAAAGCGGGAGACGAAACCCTCCCCGCGCTGCATCCACAAAGGCCGGTGGCAGCCACGAGGGTTCTGCTGTTCACATCCCACCCGCACCGGGACGGGCACGGAGCCACCGCCTCTTTCTGCTGGGGAAAGAGGGCACCCAAAGCCCTCAAATCCCCTTTTTTTGCCAGCTTTTGCATTGAAACCCTCCTCATTTCCAGCCACCGCTTCCCCCGGTGCCGCGTGAGGCCGTTCCCCTGTGGGAAGGGACCTGCGGAAGGGTGGCAGCGGTGGCACCAGGACCCCCATCCACATCCCCGTGAGCCACGCCGGGAAGCTCCCGGTGCCTCTGCAAGTCGAGGCCTCACCACCCGCTGCCCTAAACCTCTGGGAAAAGCCCAATTCCCCATCCCAGCTCCCAGAACACAAAGGCCCCGGTGCCAGGAGCCAAAACGGAGAAATCCCGGTGCTCAAGCTCGTGCTCACCATCCACAGGGATTGCAGGGATTATGGAGAGGGAGCAGTGGATGCATTGCATCGTTCTCAATATTTTATAGGGCTGCCACTGTTGATTAGCAATAATAATGCATATTAATATTATTGCTGAGCCTTGCCTAAGGATTATGCATAAAACCTCTGATTTTCCTGTTATTTTCCGTGATGTTTATGCTCCTTCCAATACCCACATCGGAGTTTTTGGTCCCGATCTGCTCCAAACCTCTTGTTCTTGAGGCTGGGAGGTGCTGGGAGCAGGAGGAAATCTATGCTGGGGCAAGAAGCTCCCAAATCTTAGGGGTTTGGTTAGAAACACCATTGAGAGGATTGGTTCACAGCGCTCTGAAGCGCACGAACCCCGAGCTATTGGCCAGCTCTAAGTAAAATAAAGCTTTTTCTTTCATTAATAAATAGTCTTTATAAATCTGCTCTTTGCCTGCTCAGGCCCCTGCAGAGGGTGAAATATTCAGCATTTGGTAAACCTGGAGCATCCCAAAACAATGAGAAATGAGTCAACCCATTCCCTACGGGAAAAAAAAAAATTATGAGGGGGATTAAATAAATGAATCAAATCATAATTAAAACCCCACATAAATTAAAACAATTTGGGTATCTTTATTCCTTCCCGGCCCCCAGCACGCAGGAGCGGGCCATATGCCAGCCTTGCCCTGCTCCCTTGGACTCCCAGCCCCAGTTTCCAGTGGCCAAACTGGAACTGGGTGATTTTTTTTGGCAAGGGAAGAATAATTGGAAATTATATTAAAGATAAAAGAATTGGAGGCAGAAAAAGGGGCTGGGGGGGGGGGGGGAGGGTGCAAGACAGCTCCTTATTGCTAATGACTAATAGGCAACACCATTATCATATCACAGTGCTGAGGAAGCAAACTTCTCTAATGCTTCCTTATGAGCACACAAATAGCATGTAAATTGTCATTTACTCAGCCTGGTAACTACTTAGGATTCACTTAGTAAATACCTGGTGGCAGAGGCATCCCCGGAGCTGCAGGACACGGGCTTCAGGCTGCGGGAATGAAACACAAGTTTGGTGGGGTTAGTGCTGGAAGGGAGCATTGGAGAAGCATCACATCACAGAATGGGTTGATCTCTAGGACCCTTCCAACCCAAATCATTCCAGGATTCCATGAACTGGAATTCTTGATTACTCCCAACTTCCCACATGAAAAGTGTCATTTGCAACAGTGATTTTAAGTGTGGTTTTGTAGGAAAAAGGCACCTCTTTCCC
>NW_009910832.1:2653-4260 GCF_000696875.1 Nestor notabilis
CACACCCTCATCCATTTCAAACCATTTTGCCCCGTCCTTAATGTACCTCCTGAGCCCTGGAAAACTCCAGCATTTTCCCGGCCCCAAGGCTGCAGCCTTTGGGAAAAAGAGGGAAATTTGCAGATTCTACATTCCCCATTAACCAAATACAACTTTCCAAGTGTTTTCATCGCTTTGCGTTAGAAACCCACTGCCAAATAGCACAGGCTGCGAGTGTTCAGCCAGGCAGGGGGTAGGATGGAGCCTGGCTGTTTTCTGCCCAAAAGCCCTGGTTTACCCCCCAGAAGACCCATTTTTCCTCCTTCCCAAAGGGGTGATTTCCAGATGGGATGCTCAGTAGTGGACTTTGAACAGGGCTTTTCTTAAGCCCCACCATGGGGAAACCACGGGCTGGGAGAAGATGCCACTGGTCTTCACATGAATCCAGTGACAGAAAACCAGCAAGGGCAGGAAGAAAATAGCCTGGACAGAGACATGTGGATACACCAAGTCCTCAGGATGGGCTATGGGGCAGCAGGAGCCACCACCATGGCTGGAAGTCCCTAAAGACTCCAGCCACATGCCCCAGACCAACCTTCCCAAAGGAAAAGAGCCTTCAAAGCCCGCAGCCGTGGCGCAAACCTCTTGGGTTTCCTACCTAGCGGGACCTATGGGGATTTCCTCAGGAAATCTGGGATCTGGGGCTATTCTACCCTGCACCAAGGATTATAAGGGGGGTAAAATTCTCCTCTTTCAGGGAGAAGCCTGGCTTTTCACCACTCCTGGCAAGAGCAAGAGGAAAAGAGGGATTTTGCAGTGGCGGCTCGCGAGAGCCGATGCTCATCACCTCTCGGGATGCAACAGGACGTGGAAGCACCATTAGACCACCAAACAATTCCTCCTGGGATCACAGAGGGGATTTGAAGATCAAGCCTGAAAACAGCAGGAGGCGCAGGCTCTCTGCACGGTTATTTTTGGAGGCAGAAGCTCCCGCTGCTGTTATCTCTACCCACTTCGAACTCATCTCCCATTGCCCCTTTTCCCAAGGGAGCTCACCAGCCTTCCCAGGGCTGGATTTTTTCGGGCCACCTTCCATTTTGCAGCCCTCCAGAAACGCCACCGAAGAGAAAGAAACCCAACCAAAGCCAGCACCCTTTCTTCTGCTTTTCCCAAAGAACCAGGAGGCGTGAGCACTTGAGAGTCAAATTTGCCCAGGACCCGCGTTCCCTAAGAAAGCAGGACCCATTCTCCTTCCACAAACTCCACAGCAGCAACAAAAGTCCCTTTCAAGCCCTTCCAGACGCAAGTCCTTCAGCTCAATTAGTCAGGCACACAGAGACACAAAAAAGCCTCCCATTCAGGCTAGTGGCTGGCTGTGGAGGACAAGGGCGAAGAAAGGATCTTTCTCCCACGCTTTCACTGGGTGTCATAACAAGCAGAAAGCCCTCTTACGGGGGGATTATTGGAGATAAGAGTCCGATGGAGGAGCTGGTGCAGAAGCTGGGGCTGCAGGAGGAAGGGAGGAGGGGACGGGCTTTGGAGGTTGCAGCTCCCAAGGTCGGGAGCGAGCGCGGCACCGCGCTCCATCGCCAAGGGTTGAAAGAGGAATGACGATATTCCAACCCCCC
>NW_009910832.1:4444-4804 GCF_000696875.1 Nestor notabilis
CCTGATCCTCCAAAATCAGGCAGTTATCCCAAGCCAAGAGGGCCAAGAAGGTGGAAAAGCTCCCTCTGTCCAGAAAGCCACCCAGCCCGGGTGATGCTCCTGGAGATGGGGGGATTTAAGGTTAAAAAAGAACTTTTTTTTGTTTCAAAAAGGGGGAAATTTGGTGGATTTTGTGGCTTAAAGCCAAAACAAAGGGGGAGAAGAGAGAAAATGCTCCAGAGAATGGGGTTTGTCTGCAAAATCATAAGGCGGGTCCATGGTTCGGGGCCACCCGTCCTCTGTGGTACCCGTCCAGCATCGCGAGCCCTCAAACCTCCCTGCAGGCAGCGGGGTCAAACCCCAATGGCTGGAAAGGGCCTT
>NW_009910832.1:4885-6620 GCF_000696875.1 Nestor notabilis
CAACCAAAGTTACATCCCTAATCCCACACAACCTTTCCATCGGCTCCATGTGCGGCTGTGGGGGCCGATCACTTCCAGCTCTTTCCAAAGCCACAATTCCTCTCCCAAAACAGGGTCGTGGAGGCAAATTCCAAGCAAGTGCTAAAAAAATTAAGGATTTTATTAGGCATCTCTCAGTGCTGCGAGATGCTCCCATTCCCAGCACCGTTGAGGAGGGGATGGGAAGAGCATCCAAGTTTAGCAACGTTTTACAAGGATCAGGGATATAAACTCTCCAGCTTGGGGATGGAAAGCCGAGAAACTCTCTCGGAATACATTATCCCATAATTGTAGGGTTTCAAGCACTCTCCTCCCAAGCAGCTGGTGCCTGCTGGTGCCAGAGAAAGGTTATTTGGACCAGATGCATTTTGAGGAGGGGATGGGAAGAGCATCCAAGTTTAGCAACGTTTTACAAGGATCAGGGATATAAACTCTCCAGCTTGGGGATGGAAAGCCGAGAAACTCTCTCGGAATACATTATCCCATAATTGTAGGGTTTCAAGCACTCTCCTCCCAAGCAGCTGGTGCCTGCTGGTGCCAGAGAAAGGTTATTTGGACCAGATGCATTAATGTGAAATGCCATAAAAGCTGAATATTCCACCTTATTCTAACCTAAAATAACAGGTATTTACTACAAGCCAGAAGGGAGAAAAGGATGAAACAAAGCAGGCTACTCAGGGAGAACCCTTCCTTCTTTTCCAGGGCTCCGTTTCCCTTCTTTCCCCCTAAAAGGGACAAGTTTTGAGCTTCCACCAGGCAGGAACCTGCTGAAGGTCAAATGAAACCTGGTTTGACTGCACCTACCTAAGCAATGCAAGGCCACAGGATAAGCCAAGAGGCTCTCAGAGCAACATGCAGGGCTCAGGGCTGAGCCAGCCACCAAACACCCACTTTTTCTCATTGCCAGCACCTATTAATCAGCTTTTCCTTTATTTTTCCCCTCTTAGAGCTGCATTTTGTGCCTGTCCCAGGACCAGCTCCACCTGCCTGTAGAAATCCATTGCACCAAGCGGTTGAACCCGAAGCGGATGCTCCCTCCTCCGGCACCAGCATCCTGGCACCGCTCCCTTTGTCCCTGCTCCAGCAATACTCCAAGCCCTAAAAGTGGAATTAAAATGGTTTTTACACCTAGCCCAAGCTGTCAAAGCTGAAGCTCAGGCCACGGCTGCGTGAGGATTACACAGCTTAGCTTTACACTTACAGATGCCAGGTCTAAGTCTGGTCTTGGCTGGAGCAGGATAAAGCCTGGAGTTATACAGCAGCACAAGCCTGTGATCCACCGATAACCAGAGGTGGATTCAGATCCAAGACCTCCTGGTTCACCCTGTCCATAAGGACACTCCTCAGCCCCAAGCCCAGCACTGGGATCTGCGGATCCCTCACCACAGCTGGGAACCACAACTTCCCAGCCCTTTTATGCTGACCCAACCACAGCCAGACCCTGCCCGCTCCCAATCCCATCGGCTGTCATCCTTTCTCCCAGCGCTTTAGAGCCAGGGGGGAAAGGCAGCGAGCGGGGAGGTGTTGGCACTCACACGCACACGTCCCTTTCTATCTCCATCCCTGAAAATCCCGCAGGACAAGCCAGAACGCAGCCCCCAAGGACTATTTTTAGGGCCACATTGGCAACGCTGTCACACACGCCTGGGCCAGCAAAACCTCCTGCAGCGGCAGCGGGGGGTGGGGGGAGGGGAAG
>NW_009910832.1:6659-12417 GCF_000696875.1 Nestor notabilis
GCCTGCATCTGAGCGACCTCCGTCTCCTCCGAGCAGCCTCAAGACCACAGAGCTCATCGTTTTCCTCTTAGCTGTCCCCTTCCCCAAGGCGCTGCCACCGGCTTCCCACAGGCAAGGTGCAGCAGAGCAGCACGGTCCCATTCGGTGGACACCCAGCATCACGTTTGCACCCTGGGATGGGGTGGGAGTTGGAGAAATCCCTTCTCTCACACAGAGAAACCAGCACCAGACACCCCAAAGCCATCCCAAGGTGTTGCAAACCACGTCGCATCAGTGACCAGAGCCACATCAGGTGGGGACGAGGACCAGGGTCACCTTTCCTCATGTCCCAGCACCCAGATGAGGGCCCCTGGTTAATGCAGAGCATCGGCCCAGCCTCTGTTCCCACACACCCGGCACTTGCTGGAATGAAAGCGGGGCCTGATGTGATTCCAATGGCGGCTTAACGCGCCCACTCAGCCGCTTTCTCATAATCCCGACAGGAAAATCGGTCCCTTGAAAACGCTCAGGGGTTTTGGAGCCCTGATTGTTTGCAAAGGAAAGACTCTGTTCTCGGCACAAAGACGAGCTCCCCTCTCAGCCCCGCTCCAGCGGCTGGAGCCTTCAATAAGCGTTTTTGACCCCTGTAGGTACCGATGGCAAGAAGCTTTCTGCTTTCTCTTCTTGGCACAGAGACATTCCCCCCCATCAAAACCCATCTCCTGTCCTGGAGCACATCACATGCACCCAGCACCCCAAAAGCAGCAGAGCTTTAGGAGTGATCTGGGCGTGAGCCGCCGCCTCCTGCTTCAAAAACACCTTTAAAACCATCGCATCTCCCATGCAAACCTGGCTGGGAGTGCTTGGAGGAAGGAAATATATCGATATATTGCTAAACTATATAGATAGACACACAGATCTATACCATATCCATATGATTTCTTTGGGGTGGCACAGCCGTGCCATTCCACACCTACCCAACCCTGCGGTGGGAGCGCGATGGGAGGAAAAGGGGCTTTGCGGAGACCTCGAAGGGCTTGAGCCGTCAGGGCCTCCTTTTGTTTGCAGCTGAGAAGTGGAAAAGGCCAGCAGAAAATTCCTCTGGTTGGGATATTGCTGCTTTCCTCAATCCTGATTTTAAAAAGAAATGAAAAATGAACAATTTCTCACCATTTGGACTGGAGAATTTCTTCTATTGTGGATAAAAGAGAGGAATGGTTTCTCCTCTCCGATATCCACTGGCAACATTGACCAGCACAAGTATTTCCGCACGTTTGGCAATGCCCCGACCCACATTGTTCGTGGGGAAAGTAGTGGGAAGGGGCTTTGGCCTCAACGATAAACCAACCCACGGCATTCCCACCGCCTGGCATAAGTATTAAGGACAGGAGCTAAAGGCAAGCTCTTTCCTAGAGGAAAGTATTACAGTGAATGAAATTAATTCTCAATAATTCTATTTGTATATTCAGTTCTTCTCAATGACTCGCTGAACCAGAGAAAAATTAGTATTGCTCCATTTTTTCCTCTCCCCAAACACTGCTTCTAAGCATGGAAAAGAACGTGGAGGGCTAATCTCTCGATACAGAACATGCAAGCATATCTCCCATTAATGTCTCCAGCAGTTATGTGACCAGAAGGGAGAACTGAGTAGACAGTGCTGAGTGTTAACCAGTCAAATCAGAGTGTCCAAGCAAGCTTAAACGGCCACATGTAAGCTGCAATTTGGATCAACGTCACACCGACACACTGGGCTTTCTCCTTGCTCCTGTCTTCCAGGAGCAAATAGAGGAGAAAGGGGGGGGAAATCATAAATCAGCTCTTTGCAAGAGTATTCCCATCTATGTTCCCGAAGGCCTCGGAGAGAGCCAAGCTGTGAGCGCGCAGCCAGTCCCGCCGCTGGGAATCGTCACCCACAACAACAAAGATCCGAATGAAAAAGGAATCTCCACCCATGTGGAGACTGACCAGGACCAACAACACCCCTGGAGCCTGTGCGGGTCCCAAAGGAGCCACCCCAGCAGCAGCAGGTGAGGTGAAACTGGTTCCCATTCACCCTGCTGGGCTGGGAGCACAAAGGAGAAGACCCAGATGTGCTTTAGCCCCGCGGTGTCACTATGTCCCCGAGCAGAAGGGAGGTTCAGGACTGTTTTAAAGGGTGCTTTTTGCATCAGGGAATGAGTTGCACAAGCTCTGGAGAGCCGGGCTGGGCAACCCATCGCCTCCATCATGGACCAGCACAGGCACCTCCTGCCCCTGGATCCATCCCGCCACACGCTGGCTCCCTCCTCTTCACGTTGCTAAATCCCCGGCCCAGTTTCGCCCTTGTCCCACTTCGCATCCCCCCATTATATCCAAGCAAGTGACACCATCAACCATCAGCCTATGGTGGTGCCGCCTTGGCCCCGCACAGACCAGGATTGGTCACCTCGGAACACCAAAAGATGATCACATCCCATCGCTTCCAGCCCCTGATTGGACAAAAGGCGCTTTTTTCCCCCCGCCTTGAACGAAGACACCGGCCAATGGTGGATGGCACATGGCAGCTCACCAGTGCTCACCAGGAATAAAAGTCCCCTGAACCACCAAACCCCTTCGCATGAGGGATCAATGCCAGGGTCCACCCAAAGCCACCTCCCAGTCCATGAGCCTGATGAGCACCAGTTCAATCAGTAACTGTTCTCCTCCCAGCTTGTTCTGCCTCTGCGGGATGAAGGAGGAGAGCTCCTTGCGGTGACCTCCTGGTGCCACCAAAGCCAAGGTTGTTCATCTCCATCCTATGAGACGCTCAGGGTGCGAGCATCCATAGAGGATGTTCTCCTTTCCAAGGAGGATGCTCTTTCCCCTTCCATGCTCCAAGGCTCGGATGCTTCTGGAGCCAGTTCTGTTGCCCTGTCCTCTGTAATATCCCACTCTGGCTGGGGACAAGCAACCAGGCCAAGAGAGTGGAACCTCCAAGGGCAAGGATGAGCAGCAAGGCACCAGAGAATAAAACAAGAGCTTGTAAGAACCCCGCCGGCGTGGGCTGCAGGAGCAGCGCCAGGAACAATAGCAGCACCTAGATGAACCCTGAAGGGAAGACAGAAAGGAGGTTTTCCTTCAGCTTTCCCCAAGCAGATCATTATAGGGAGTTAAGACATGCACTAAATTATTCTGAATTACAGAGCTGTGGGTGGGGAGGGAGGGAAATATCTTGTTTATTCATTTAAAGTCATCATATGAGCAGGAGATCTCTTCCACATTACACCCAGAGCTACAGCCTTGCCCCGGCCAAGCTGCCAGGGACAGTTTCTTCTGCCTCTTTCTTTTTGTCCTTTTGCTTTTTGAAAAGACCCCCATGAGCACATAAGCGAAACGAGCGGGTCCAGCACAGGTCAGAAGGCAGCTCTTTGCCTCCGTCTCTCACAAGAGGGTTTGCATGAAGTAGCAATGCCAGAATTGCTCCTTTCAAAAGCAGTTCAGGTGCTGTCACCCCCATTTGCTCTTTATTATTATGAAGCCTTTCTCCTCCCCCCACCCCCCTTGGAATCACCATTCTGAGATTATAAATGATCTTTATATCATCACAATCCATCACAAGATCTTTGTGTTCTTCTACGCACCATCAAGACCCCTTTCCAAATCAGTTGCTGTATTTTGCAGGTGGCATCTAAAGGCAACCAGTCTGACCATTAAAAGCGAGTGGGAAGCCGCCGGTTCCCCTCTTTGACCCAAAATTCCCTTCTACAGTAAAGCAGGTAAAAAAAGAAAATCTCAGTTTCCATAAGGAAGAGGTTGATAGAGAATCCAGGGAAAGGGATAAGGACCAGCATGGATTTGCAGAGAGGATAAATTAGACAAAATCAAGTTCCCTGATTAGTCTCCAGCGGTTTCATACACACATATTTTTTGTAAATCCCCAATCTTGGAATCTTAAGTCCATTCAAAGAAATGGAATAGACAAAGGGTTAAAAGAAGAAAGAAAGCATTTGGATAGAGGTACTAGGGAAGAAAAACAAAGAAAACGGCAAGAAAGCAGTTCCCAAATCACCAGATCCTTCTTTTTTAATCCTGAGATCAAGTTATATCTGTCAGGGAAGAAAATGAAACATAGAAAAGAGAGGGAATGGGATGGGGGGAGGGAAAAAAAAGGAAAAGGAGAAAAAGAAAAGGAATCCAGCGCTCGTATTTGCAAAACAACCATTAATAACCAGTGCTCTGTTGCTGCTTTATTAAACAGATAATCCAGCACAGTAATCTGCATTGATTTAGGGATTCTCTGGTGCTCTACGACTGGTTACGCAATGAAAAGTTCCTCCTTGAGCTGCAGTTCTGCGTCCTGGGCTTAACTAATTCCTAATCTGATGGGAAGTTTGACTTTGTTAATTCAAGACCATTCCCGGCCACATCCTTGTCTTTCTCAAGACGGACGTTCTCTTCGCATGCACAGAATCAAGAAATTCACTTCAAATCACAGGAGGTAAAGAGATTCTTTTAGGAAAAAAATTAAATCCTACCTCAGCTTTTAATTCCAGTCTCAAAAAGTTGTCTTTTTTTTTGGGGGGGGGGGAGGTTCCCCCTTTTTTTTTTTTCCTCTTTTCCTTTCTCTTCCCTCTTATATTTTTTTTTTTTCACTTCATTTTTTCTTTTCCTCCTCTTCCTTTGGATGAATTTCCTTTCTTCTCCACATCCTCCTCCTCAGGCGTGTAATGGGGTTATTTTTACTTTCGGTTATCTAGCTTTATGAAGACTCGACACCACTCATACAGCTAGATAACCAAAGATAACAACCAACCCCTGAAGTCTACAGCATTAGCAGGAAAAAGCCAACCTCTTCTTCTCCAGGGGGGTCGAGGGGCCACATGGCTTTTAAGGAAGGAATGAGGGAGGAAAAACGGATAAAAAGATGCAAATATTAGCAGCGAGATCCATAATATCACCCCCGCTACAGCAGCGGCCCTGTTCCTGCATCCCAGGGGCAAAAGCATCGGTGGGACAGGCGGGATCAGGCCCCTCGGGAACACAATTTGGAGCAGAATTCCAGGATCGCCCCGCAAGGAACTGCCTTTTTTCTTGCCGAGTTGGAATTTGTTTCATTTGCAAACCAAATGCTATTCTGCAGGTGCTGAGAATTAAGCCCGCATTATTTTTAATAACTATCAAATTAATGCATTCAAACTGGTAATAATCAAAGCAAATAGAATTTGCGCCCGCAACTTAAAATATGCGTTAAAAGACCGATAGGACATTTCCCCACCCAAAAATGCATTTAACGCTCTCGAAACAAAATGACTGCGAAAATCAAAACCTGCCCGTTAAAATAAAGAATAACTTGTGGTGTTTTGGGTTCAGCCAAGATCTGGGGGGACAGAAGCGATGAATAAACACAGAAAACACGGAGGAAATGATGAAAGGGAGGCAAGGAAGGAAGGAGGGAGGAAGGGAGCGAGTCCTGCTCGCAGCTTAGCACCCCGGCCCTGCAAGCAGGGTCCGCGCAGGGACCCGCAGCCCTCCTTTGCTTCGAGGGGGACCCGCACCTCCTCTCTGAGGGCACCCGCAGTCCTCGCCTTCCTTTCCCGCATCCCTCCGTCCTTTCTTCCTGCGCGGGGAACCCGCATCCCTCCGTCCTTCCCTTCCTCGGGAAAAAAAATCCCTGCGTCCTGCGCTTCCTCGGGAGCGGGGACCCGCATCCCTCTGGGGAGGATCCTGCATCCCTCCACCTTTCCTCCCCATCGGGGCCACCCGCATCCTTCCATTCTTCAGGGGAGGACCCCGCATCCCTCGCCTTCCTCCAGGAGACCCG
>NW_009910833.1:0-2598 GCF_000696875.1 Nestor notabilis
GACCCTCGGGCTTCGACTTACCACCGCGGCAGGACGGCGGGGGACGTACCAGTGCCTGCGGGGCCCCTTCGGCCAACGCTCTGAGGTACGTTTTGTTTAATCTGCTCCTGTTCGAGCTGCCGGGCCCGCTGGCACCTTCTCCGGGGGTTATTGTAGCGGCTAGAGGGGAAAACAGCCTCGTGAGTGACTGGCTGTTTTGGTTCAAGGCTACTTCCCGCAGGACACTGTGCGGAGTGAGGGGAGGGCGCCATGGACGCCTCAGGGGGGTCTGTGGGCACCGCTACTGAGAAGAGGGGCCCTTTAGTCTGGGGAAGTGCTGCTGATCAAGGGGCAGCCACGGGCAGCCCACAGAGGTGCTGGGTGCTGCTTACGGGGGAAAACGGGGCCTTTGTGATGTACCAGGGTGGCTCCTGGGGGAAGCAGTGTGCTGGAGGGACACCGTTGGAGTTAGCCTGGAAATGCCGCCCTGACGTGGCCGCAGGGCTGTGCTTCCACAGGTGGGTTTAACGGGGTTAAATTTGCTTTCTGAAGCTCCCACCCCCAGCCTGCTTCCTCAGGTGTTGTTTGTGTCCTTGATGAGTCAAAATGTGACCATTTCGCACTTGTGTGAATGATAATGAAGGGTGTGAAGCCAGAGAGCCAGGCCTGTGGTGTGTTCTTTAATACCTGAAGTGGAGGCTAAGGTTGTAAGCTCTGCCTGCAGCTGGGCTTGAAGCAAGGGAAAGGGGATTTTGGAAAGACTTCAGTGGTGAGTTCAAGCCTTGCAGGGCAAATGTTTTCCTTTAAAAAGCATTTTGATGATCTTCAGGTGATTACAGTGTGCAAACTGCTTTGATTTGGCTGTCAGTAGTTTCTGAACCTGGTATACATCTTTTACAATATCATTCCGTGTGGTTGCTGCGCAGGTTTTCTCCCCAGTGGGTAAAGGTATTTGGGGAATCAGAGCTAAGACTATATGGATAATACATGGAGTAACCTTACCTATGTGTTACTTTCCCAGGCTTCCCCATTCCTGGGTTCCTTGTGGCAATGAGGTGTGGGATAGTCAGATTTTAACAGCAGGCTCAAAGAAAGCTGCCTGCTATGTATGCTAAACCACTTCACCAGAGGGGCACGGAGCAGTTCTGTTCCCAAATCTCAGCAGCTCAGGCTATCATGCTGTACTACTGCCCTACTTCCAGATCAGTTACTCACTGGTATGCAAGAAAGACATACTGGGAAAGTAAACCAGCTGTTACTCTGGGGATAGGAGTACATCAATAGTTGCTAACAAATTATGCTGTTCTTACTGTGTTGGGGAGAGCTTTGGGTCACTTTGCAACCAGGAATTAAAGCTCAGAACTCCCTGGGAGGTGATTGTTATCTTGCTCATATCTTTTGGACGGAAGGGAGGAGGGAAAGGGGGTTAGAAGCCGGGCAGAGGTTAAGTGAGGCAGTAGCAGAGTAGGAAATAGATTGCAGGAGCTCTGACTCCTGAAAACTTGGACAGTGGCAAGGCAAGCTGTTACAAAGAGGAAACACATCTCGTGTGAGCACCGAGTGAGTAAGTACACTGGCCAACTCCCGTAGTCTGGCAGCAGGCTCTGATCTCATGTTGTCTTGGCAGACGCGTTTTGTTCACATAGCAGTCTCAAAGCTGTGACTTTGATGCTTTCCCTTGTTCTGTTTGCTGTTCTTGATGGCCCATGTGTCAACGTTTTCCCAGATCTCTGGTGGCAGATGGGGGTCTGGAATGTGTCACTCTAAATGTCTTTTGACACATGTAATGCGGCAGGGACTCTCCCAGCTTGCATAACTCAGGGTTAAGTTCTGTCCTTGGAGCCAACTGCTTTTTAGATGCAAAAGTGGGGTTAGAACATATGACTATAAATTGAAGATTGTCCCAGATATATAACTACTTGGGTTAATGGTGATTTTAATACAAGTTTGCAATGATAATGTGTCTTCTGGCATAGTGCTTAAATCATTCCCTCACGCCACAATCTTTGTGCCTTAGCTTGCTAACAGACAAGGTAGTTAATAGTTTGATGCAATACCATGTAATGTAAGACTTACAATTCGTAGAACAGACTTTCTGAAAGAAAGAAAAGCTGGGCTGTGGCACCAAGTGAGGTAGATAGAACTTTACTGCTGAAAGGCTGTGCTCATGCTCTGTGGTACAAGACTTGTAACACAAGCAAATTGCAGGTGTTAATTGACAATCTCTCTCGGCCACTGTGTGGCTTTCCTTGATGTGCTCGGGCTTTTATTTAAAACCTGCATGGTCACCGGGCAGGATTGTTCTCGGCCCTCCGGTTATCCTTCCGTCTGCATGACGGAGAAATCGTCCCGACCAAGCCCGTCCTTCAGCCTTCTGAGATCGATCCGAGCTCTGTGCAAAGCAGAGTTGGGAGGTGCCCTGCAGAAAAGCAGCAGCAGGAGAGTTTCCCTTCATTCGTGGAAACGCTGTGTAATACTGTGAGGGTTGAAGGTGCAGCCCCGAAGCCGGGCAGTGGGTGCAGCGGAGCCTTCCCCCAGCAGAGGACGGCCGGGCTCTTCGCATCGCCGCTGCCAGAGCAGGGAGGAGGAGGAGCGGGGCCGGGCTGCCTGTGCCGGGGG
>NW_009910834.1:0-30553 GCF_000696875.1 Nestor notabilis
GGCAGTGGGCTGGGCGCTGCTCCATCTCCTTTTCCTCTTCGCCAGGCGGCGGAAAGAGGTGACCCCGTCGTGTCGGTGCGCCTGGCTCTGCGGTGTCCGCGTTTCAGTGCCTCTGGAGGGCTTGGGGCTGCGTGCTGCAGGGGCAGGACTGCTTGGTGTTGCGGCGATGCGGGTGGAGTGCTGGAGCGGGGCAGAGGGAGAAGTGAGAGGTGCCAGGACAAGCGTTCCAACTGCCCTACGCGTACAAGAGGTTTCATCTCAACATGAGGAGTAACTTCTTTACGTTGAGGGTGGCAGAGCACTGGAAAACAGGCTGCCCAGGGAGGCTGTGGAGTCTCCCTCTCTGGAGACGTGCAAAACCGCTCCTGTGTAAGCTGCCTCGGCAGGGAGGTTGCACTAGGTGATCTCCAGAGGCCCCTTCCACCCTTACCATTCTGTGATAAAATGAGAGATGCGGTTTCCTCGTCAAGACTAGGAAACTTCAGGCACAGTTCATGGGTCATCCGAGTGCCACTTAATATATTGGCCCAGACTCTGCATTTTCTTGCGTTGGCTGTCACTTTGTATAATACTACAGATTTTATATTAATAGAGAATATTTTAATCTATCCGAAGTGATACAAAAATAATACTAAATGTTTTCTTATCGGTGGGGGAGTGTGCTCTACAATCATATTAGTTTGTGACTTTCAATGTGACAGCTTTCTCAATTTGTAGTTTATCTTAAGGGCAGTTTAATAATACAGCAGGCAGTTGCAGTAAGGTAACTGCCATAGTTTAATTATTCAGGATAAACGTGAGAGCATGCTCTCATGCGTTTAAGATGCTCTTAAGATGCTTTTAAAAGCTATGGCTGTACTCACAAACAGGATCTGTCATGCAGAGAGGCCAGAAGAACATTGCAATAGTTATTATTATAAAATTCTGCACGAAAGTTCTAATTCTCAACCACTGCCTTAGAGCAGCTACCCATTAGTAACCTGCTCTTGTTAATAAAAAATGAACCAAATGATATAATGTATTGATCTTTCCATTTTCCATGGGAAATCCATTAATATTGTTCTCTTTCATTAACAGAAATTAAATATAATGAAGATAAAACAATTCACTTTTTTAATGTCCTGCACTTTTGCCTAAAATGGCCAAACAAAATTCTCCTTCACTAATTCAAGTTGTAAAACAAGTTGCAGAGCAGCAGCATTCCCAGCTGTCAGAGATAGAAAAAAACAAAACAGTTCTTTTCCAATTGCAGGTAATAAACCCTGTTTAAAGTAGCTTAATTAATTTATTTTTTTTCATTAGATGAGGAAGTATTCTTATGAAAAAAGAAGCTGATGGTATTTTGTTCTTTTTTTCTGGGTGTTTGCATTTAAGAGTAAGGCAGCTATGCTGTTCCTGTGTGTGGCATTTAGGCTTAGACAAAACTCTGTATGTCTGTTGTTAGTAGTAAAGTTGCAACACAAGTAAGATTTCATTATTGCAGGTTTTTGCAGAAGCTTTTATTTTATATTTGAAAAAAAACCAAAAACAACCCAAAATGAAGCAACACCCCAAAAAACACTAAGCAACACCTACAAAGCAAACTCAGAGAAACTCAATATGAAGTTAGAGCTTTCTGAAATTTTTATGGTGATTTCCTAAGAAATTAATGGGGGGAAAAAAGGATATTAAAAGCATCTTTTTTTTTTTTTGGTAGATTTTCACCAGAATCTGCCTTTTTTTCTTAGCATCCTTTTAATACAAAATACTATTTTTTGTGCATTTGAAGTAGGTATCCTAGATAGTCATTAAATACTGGTTTTATTTAGGAATATTTTGTAGAACACTGGATACATGTAAGTTTTGTGAAGACTGTAATCATTGCTGTTCTAATCTCTCACAGAATTTACTAAGCTTTCAATAATTATTTAACCTCTGAGATCAAACTTTCATTGAGAAACTTACCTGTAATTCTGAAGGAAGACCCAATAGTGTTCAGGCATTTTTAAGCATGGGAGAATGCAGATGGCAATAGTAGAGTCCCCATTGTAACACATGTCAATAGCCTTCCAACTGAAACAGTTGAGGTTTGAAATTTTGTGTGAAGATATAACTTCTCTGAAAGAGCAGTGAAAATGTTTATTGCTTAGGATTGTCAATTGACTGGCAACACTTTGCAAGAAGCTTTCTCCTAATGATATACCATCCTGTAATATAGTATGTTGATGATGCAACAGTTGCGATCAAACAACTTAAACAAGGGTATCTGTTCTCAGAAAAAAACACAGAACTTTAGAGCCCATGTAATTTTAACTCATTTAGTTTCTTCATCTTCCACACATTTCTTTCAAAAAAGACCAAACCCTAGGAAATTCCATACAAACAATAAAGTTAAATAATTAGGAACTTAAAGGCAGAATGCAAAACTGTTTTTTCATCTTTATATCTATTCTGTTGTGTATGTGCCTTGGAAGACATGAAAAACAATAATTTCCTTTCCAAAATTGAAGATCTTTGCGATTAAGATCTTTTGCTTTCCTGTTCTCAGTAAATGGTGGCTGGCAGTGACAGAAATCCTGCTAAAATTGTAGCCCAAGATTTCCAAATGAAAAGTTACACAGAAACTTTTTGTTCTCAACAGTTAATAATGTCTTAATCTGTTCAAGACATTGAGTAAGAGATTTTGCAGCACTCATAATGGTTCCATTAGGGAGAAGATAATGGGTGACATAAATCATGATGCTAATTCTCTCAGTGCATTAGTGTTGGCTGTTACGTTGGGTGCGATTCATCCTAGCTATCTTACATCACCTACAGGTCAGATACTAAGCCTGTGTTAGTCATCTAGGCTCCCTTGGTATTCATCAAAGAGGGAGAAATGTTTCTGGGGCAGCAATTGAACCCTCCCATCTTAGATTGACATGTAAATGTGGCACTTAGGAACATGGTTTAGTTGTGGACTTTGCAGTGCTAGATTAATGGTTGGAGTTGATGATCTTAAAGGTCTTTTCCAACCTAAATGATTCTATGAGTCTATGATTTCTTATGATGGGTTGAAGGACTGCTTCCTGGAGTCATTGAATTCTCATCGGTGAGAAGATACAGAGGCCTTTTTAGGACTAGGTGCATATTTAGAGGGGGCAGGGAGTGGGGAGGGGAATAAAACTAGCTGTGATTAATCCATCTATAATGTACTACTGTGATGAAGGTGGGATTAAAAACTTCAGCAGAATAGGCTAGGAAGCTCCATTACCCTGAACACCCATCTATGTGTTTGTGTGGGTTCGTAAGCGGTTTTTGACATGGTTAGTTACTTCTGGTCTCATTAAGACTTAACCGGATTTTAGCTCTAAACAAGTGTTAGGACTGAGTTTGATCTGTCATGTCCTATGTATTTTGCAAATACAAGGAATTAAAATTAATTCTAGGGTACTTTATTTCGTATTTTAGGCTCAATCTAAGGGGAGAAGTCTAAGATAGTGTTCTTGCATTGTGCCTCTAAGGTGACGATTTTAGGAAATGAAACTATCTTCCATTCAAGCCGTGTTAAACAAGTGGAAAAGAAGACTCTTTTGAAAAAATGTTAATTACAGTGTTTAACTAAAAAAAGAAACTGGAATATTTTACAGGCAAAGTTCCAGGAACTAGAAAAAGAAATGGGTTCTATTGTGTTAGAAACGAAGACAACAGAAAGGGAAATATATCTGCAAGATGATGCCATAGAAGTGACAAAACACCACTGTGAAAATCTGGAGGCCGAAGTCAGAGCCCTGTATTCTGAAAATTTAAAGCTGAGACTTGATGCAGAAACAGTACAAGAAGAGTTTGAGATGTCATTTGCAAGAAATAATGAATATCGGGAAAAAATAAAGGCTCATAAATATCTCTTTTGGGAGATGGAAAGTAAAATGCCAGTTATGATTGAGCTTGCTAAGAAGAAAGCTATTGTTCAAGAATTAAAGACAAAAAAGGAGGAGTTAATGTGTGATCTGCAGAATCCAGAAGGGTCTGTTGTAAAACAAGTGCAGGTACTGTATTTCCTCTTTGATTCTTTTTGTTTAGCATTGAATAATTTTGGCCTAGTCTAGCTAGTATGATTATTTTGTGTATATTTATAGTTCATGAGGGACTGACTTTGGAGACAATATTTATAGTTTATAATGCTACATTAATTGAAAAATATTTGACATGTATGCAGTAAAAAAATCATAAGCCAATGTTACCTGTATATTGTTGTGAAAGTCAGGTTTATTCTATGGGATCGAATTAACTCAGCTATGAAAAAAGTTACAGAGCTGTAAATTAAACTGTATGATTGCCAAACTATTTGTGGGCTTTTTTGAGTTGTTGGATAAACTTACGTGAATACTTTTTAGAATTCTGTGGAACATTGCCATGTTGTTCCATTTTTCATGTAAAAGCACAGTATATTACCTTTGCTGCCCAGTAGCAAACTACAGTTGAGCTGTTTGCCAGCAGGAGGGAGATTTGATGAGATGGTAATATAAAGAAGGAGAGAAGGAAAAAATACTTGTTTTGGTGTTATAGGCCTACACTGTTGTTTTTACGTGACCCTAATTGCAATACTTAATAAAAGCTTAATAAAATACTTAATAAAATGTAAGAATTATTCACCATAAAACTTGACCATTATATGAACAAAATCAAGTATGAAGTTGGAATAGGGTCACAGATTAAAATTCTGAGACAACTTGCATTCCTGAAAATTGGGTATTACTCTTTTCATGTATATTGCTGAAAATTTGGTTGTACAAGCAAATCTTTAAATAATGATTAAATAAAGATTCATTAACATTGTACTTCCCCATGAAAAAGAAAAATCTATCTCAAATGTTACATTTTTACATTAAGTATTCTTTGATTTTCCAATAAATTACATTTTAAAAAAAATGAAGGCAACCAAAATGAGTTCAAATTCCTGTATTGTTGTAGTTGTTTGCACATTTCAGATCAAAGGTGTATCTTCCTAATTATGTGTACCTTTGTAAGCCATGTTATGAATTATTTTAATTATTAATTTCAATTGCAATTCTTAATTTAATTTAATTATTATTAATTATGTTAATGTTAAACTGTTTATTATACATCTTTATCTCATCTATATTAATGAAGCAAGACTGTTAGAATGTGGCATTTTAAATTAGTTTAATAGATGCACTGCAACTTTTTAAGAAGGGGATTTCTTTATCTTGACTTACATCTGCAGGAAGAAATTACGCTTTTACAAAGGGAAATCACAACATTGAAAAAGTTCATCAATAATAAAAGAGATTTGCTTGAAGAAGAGAGAAAAATGCATGCTAAGCTTAGAAAAGAAATTGAGGTGAGTCATTTGAATAAAATATAATTACAGTTCTTCTGACAGAATGTAGATAGTGCAAATGAATTTTGAAGTATTTGTACAATGTTGCTGGCCATGCATTATTCAAGTATGTACAATAACCATGCTGTCTTAAATTCTTGATACTGATAGTCTTTCTAAAACTCAGAACTCAATTGCCATCATGAGAAAAATTGATGTTAAGAACCTTTTTTCTCAAGTCTTTAAAGAAGGAATTCAGCTGTGAACTTCTGAAATGATGCCCTGAAAAATAAAAAGGACACTGAATGATACTAAAGCAAAATACATGGTTTTTTATTTCTGTAATACTTTTGAAATACTTTAAATTCCACTGCTGACATGATTATTCATGACTTGTCTCATGGTTCCTGATAACTCATCAATGAGAGAATCAATTGCACCAAGAAAATGGACTTCCCATGAATCTCCCTAATTTGAGCTGAGATTAAATGAGGGATAACACAGCAGCTCCTAATTACCTGCCAAGATACAATTCTGATAAATAGTTGAAACCTTTTTTTAAATAATTGAACCATATTTTATATTTTGTTCCTTACTGAAATACTTTGTATGTCTAGATAGTTTTTAGTTTGGAAGTTTCACATCATTTATCTTGTGAGTTCAAATAAATGCCACAAAATTTAATGAGTGAAGCTTGACAATATAGAGATTAACTGATGTAAGGTTAGCTCTATTGCCCATTGTAAAATCTAGGAGGTAGAAGGAATCATTTTTCATATTACAGGGAACAGCAGAGAATTTTTAAATGTTAAAGCGAAACACAGCCACTTTAGAACAGGTCTGTGCTATTCAGCATTTGAGAAAATATTTTATTATTAAGGCAACATCCTTCTAAGAAACTTCTCTAAACTGAAAGTGAAATTAGCCAAAAAGTGATGTTCCATTATCAAATTTAATTAAGCAGTGAAGGTTAACCTGTTCTTCAGTTGTTTGGATTATACAATCTAATTGTCTCACAAAGAAGCAGGTTTACAAATTGCATCTTTAAGGGTGTTATTTTCTATTAAGTGCTCTCTGGTAAGCAATCTGATTTTTGATATAAAAACTGACAGTCGACAGTCAGAGACATTAATGCCCAGCAGTCATCAGCATAACTGAGAAAAGAATACTCAAGATAAAGTGAGGTACTAGATACACAGATGAGGTTCCATTGAGCTGCAGTGGTGGGATTCAGCTACAGACTGCTGACACCTAAATTTGATTGGTTGGTAGGAGGTGACTACACGTGAGTCAGACAGGTTCCCAGAACTGCTTGTGGTGAGGCCCTGGCACAGGTTGCCCAAAGAAGCTGTGGCTGCCCCATCCCTGGCAGTGTTCAAGGCCAGGTTGGACGGGGCTTGGAGCAACCTGGTCTAGTGGAAGGTGTCTCTGCCCATGGCAGGGGGTTGGAACTAGATGAGCTTTAAGGTTCCTTCCAACCCAAAACCATTCTGCCATTTCTATGATTCTGTGATTCTATGATTCTATGTCATATTAGTAATCCCTGCCTCGGCAGATGTGCCAGACAGTTTCCAATAATGATGCTAGAAACACATTTCTAAAAAAGGCAGTTAATATTGATCATAATGTTTCAGTGTCATGCAACCCCTTGTGGTGTTCACATCCTGCAAGCGTGCATTCAGATGAGTGAATCTGACAGCTTCCTTTAAAAGCTGTGGAGGATTAAAGTGGAGAGCCAGGCAACATGAAGGAAGACAACCCATCACCAGTAAAAGAAGGCAGTGTAGTTTATAAAGCATGAGTTAGAGACTGGCAGGAAGTCACTGGCAATGTTGTAGTTCTGATGCAGCCGGACATCATCGTGTGTATGTTAAATACAGTGTAATAATGTTTCAATAAGCAAACACAAGAATTACTATAAACCGCAACTCGTATGCCATTCCAACTAGGGTAAGTAAGACCAAATATTCATTGAGTGAATGCCCATTATTTCCATTTTATTATGATGAATGTTTCATGATTTTATACTTCAGAATGCAAATTGTCAAAAGCTTGTCCGCAGCCATCCTTCTCCACGTAAGGTACCAATGAGTGCAAAATTGATACAGTACTGCATTGCCACAGTATTGCCTTTCTAAGAAAAACATAGCTTTTTAAATGCAGTGCGACAGTGAAGGTGCTACTACAGACATCTAGGTTACCTTACTTGTATTCTCATTTATACCCAAACACACTTGTCAAAAAATGAAAATTTCTTCCTTTCTCACCTCTAACTCTGGAGCCTGAAATTTTCCATGTAGAAATTTTGCCTTAGCTGTGAGGTGCTGACTCTCTGACTGGGATTTACTTTGTTAAATTTCAGACATCTACAGGGCAGATACCCACATTGCACTCCTCACTTAAGCTCTTAGTGGGACAGAGCTTTTCTTCCCTTAGTGGGAAAGAGAGGTATGATTCATATAGTCCTAAAGCAGATATCTGCAATAAGTCAGATTAATGGCTTCCTAGATGTCTGTGTCCTCTCAGTAGCTGTAAAGTGAACATGGAATGACTTGGTCAAATGTCAGAACCTACACTTAGAGTTAGGTGAGCTGGACTCACCTCTGTAAGTAGTTTCACGTTTCTTGAAATAAGTTTTGAAGTGAACTTTCTTCTATTTTATTAGGTACAGAATAAAAGATATGATGCTATTCTAAAACGTTTGCATTGCCAGCTGAACAAAGTCCATTCAAATAAAAGACAATGGCACTGGAACATTCAGCAGTTGGAGAAGAGAGCAGCAGAACTACGGAAGTGTCTTGGAGTAGCAGCATTACAAAGTAGCATGTAAAACAAACCTAACAAAGCTACAATATGGGTAATCCTTTCCAGACAGAGGAGGGTTGGGGCTTTTTCTCTCTTTTTTTTTTTTTTTTTTTTTTTTTTTAAATACTAAAAATATGAAGTAGTCTGGTAGCTGGGACAGGGCTCAGTGATTTATTCCTTTTTAAAGTTTTTCTCTCTTTAATTCTGTGACCTGAACTAGGTTGCACACAATTTGTAATGCTTTGGAATAACTTTGTTTTTTTTATTTTTGACTGTAGCCAGAGGCTCTTCAGGAAGAAAGTTACTGACATTTCCAGGTGCTTTCAAAATATGTACCAATTTTATCTCAAAAGTCATTTGAAGTCAACCAAATAAGATTTAAGGAGTTCCTTTTTATTTGTTATGCCTCTGAAGATTGAGATCTAAATTTTCTCCTACAAAAAGAAGATTAATATCTGTGTATATTTGCATTCTTGAGATACCAGAATTCTAGATCTTTTATACACATCCCTTATTATTGCAACTTACTAAGGAACTCTGAAAGCTCTGATGGCCTGTGTAGGAACTTCTTACAGGTGGTGGACCTGCCAGGATGTCCTAACTTGGGAGACAAGGAGGACATAGGCTGTCCAGCTATAAAAGGCTTAGGAACAAGTATGCTCAGAACTGGGCTTCAAATAATCTGACTTCAACAGGCCTAATATATGATAGTAAAGTGGAATGAGTAAGTAAAGAGAGTACTACATATGGTCTGCCTTTAAAATGGAACAGCTCACTGTCTAGAAATAAGAATGCATTCATTATTGATGATTGATTACAGAGGAACTTACTGTGTAGAGGATTTTAATTAGCTAGTACTAGCCATCTGACATCTAAGTGCTTAATGTTTGGTAAGACGATTCTTCACAGAAACGATGACCTATTAAAAATTCTTGTTAAAATTGTAATGAACAGTAGGCTTTTTTCTTTGCCTTGTTTTTGTGATGTGCTTGGCATCTGGGGAATTTGTGGTACATTCTCTGTTCTTACACTTAAAGTAGTAGCTCTGACGGAACATAACCTGTAACATTTATCTGTTCTATGGAAGCAGCTTTTTATTTCAGATGTTGTTTTGAATAATTTAGATTTATCTTTACTCCTGAATAAAAAATGAAGACTTGAGCAAATTGAGTATTTACTGTGGAAAATGTTAAACTGCCTGTATATTGTTAGCTTAGGAAAGCAAAGTTGAAAATGCAATGCTGTTATTACTTGTATTAGAACATTCATATATTCATGTATATTTACATTTACCTTAATATGTTATTTCATTTAATATAAAGTTATTTTAAGCAATATGCTGACTCATGAAGGCTCTCTCTCAACTTTCTTTGTTAGATTCTCAAGTTTGGTTTTGGCTTGGTCTTCTTCCTTTGCAATATTATCAACTAGGCTACTTCTGTTAAAACAATAATATAGAAATTAAAACCTCAATATACTATGCTATAGTAACAATAATGCGATACAAATAATTTTCTGAGTTAAAATTTTTCTAACTTAATTTTCTTTTAAAAGAAGATGAAGAAAGGCATCTTAAAGCTAATAACAGAACATTGAGTCTTATCAAGTAGATAGTTCATAACTGTAATGTTCCAACTGTTTATCCACACACTCATCAAAACAGCTTGCATTTTATGCATGTGTATCTTCTAGAAAGGGATCTAGAATTGAAAAATTGGGGAATTTACTGATAGTTTCAGTGATTAACTGTTCTTCTTTTCTTTCGCATAATTTCTAATTTCAATTTATTCAGCCATCCAGTGAACTGAGTGTACTTGATATCTCTCCATAAAAATACTTATGCACTGTCTTTTCGCTGAATTGAATAGATCAAGCCTTCCAAAGTTATTGACTGTCAGGTCTGACTGAGAGCTTTAGCTTAATGTATCCTCCCAAAAGTGGTACAACATCCAAAATTCTCCGGGCATTAAGACTTCCCTTAAATGTGCCTTTTACCACTGATACTGTCTTGTTTTCATATTTAGCTTCTAATTATTTCTGAAGCAGAACAATTAATGCATTAAAATACATTTTGCGTCAGCTGCACAAATTACTTCAACCAAATTTACGTTGACACTTATTACCATGGTTAGAGTATCACAGTTTAACCTTGCACTTTATTACCAGTTGAAAACAACTCTAGCAAACAATCCAAACCTTCTTGTATAACAAAAATATCATGCCTTTATTTTTCTTTTTGATCGATGAAGATGTTCACAATTACTTCTCTGGGTATTAGGGCAGTTTCCATGTATCAACACAGGTACAACATGATACACTCATAACAAGCAAGTAGGTTGATCCTATGTTTTCCTTTTTCCCTTTCCTAGATCTCAGCAAGTTTCAGTATCTCACATTACTTTTATGGGTCTTTCCACATTTTGAAATTGTTTAATATAATTCAATAAAGGTGAATATAAGAGTTGTACATAATACTCCTGCTAGTGCTAGAGGAAATGTTCCCTTCTCCTACACAGAGGCCCACATCACTGTCCCAGTTCAATGCCACAATTACAGTCTCTCATCCCAGATAAACATGATTTATGTGTTTTACTCAACTGCCTTGGCACCTGAGTTGATTCATCTCTGACATCTGAAGCTTTGATTGTCCTCAGTCCCCATCAAACTTGTAGAAGGCTTTAGTCACTGGTACACCTGAAATCTGTATTCAGCTGTTTCAAGTGGTAAACACCACATTTTACAGGATCAAATATATTTTGCACACTTGTGATTAAACAGAACTTTGTATCATACAGTATTTACATATTTTCCCAGGTGCAGCATTTCAAATTTAACTTTCAATATTTAACAGATAATAAATACAGGAAAGGCATAAACATTTGACTAGTGAATTGCACTTAATTGGGAGAAAACCTCATCAAGGAAAAAACTCAGCCAAAACAAGGAACTATAAATTACTGCCTTCTCTAAACTATCAGCATTCTGTCCAACACATGAAAAAAGAAATGTATGTAGCTTCTTATAAAAATGTCTAATTCCAACAAATCCTGGCAACCTGCTGAGGCTGATTTTTCTTGGTACAATGTTGAACAGTAGTAGGTTGATCTCAGGGCATTTTATTTTCCTTAGCAAGCAAGCACAGACAGTAGGAGAATGATTTATGATTTTGGGAAATAACTCAGTGAATGCACTTTATGTTCTTATTACACGAGGCTCACACAGCTCCTGGTGGAGAAGCTGCCAAACCCTTATCAGTCTTTCTGAGGATGGGCGTGGGGCTGGCTTCAGCACTCTGCTGGCCGTGGGAAGAGGAGTGTCTGCCCATGCTGCACAGCAAGGCATGTAAATAAATACGAGTGTGGAAAAACTTATCAACCAACCACTCCTACCCACTGCTTAAAAGTTTGAAGCACAGGAAACTGGATTTATTCCAGCAATATAGTATGAGTAAGAACATATTGGGGAAACTCCACACTTGACAGGGAAACAATAGAGCCATTGCATCACATCATATGATGTAGCAAGTGTATTGACGGGTGCTGAAGGGGAGGATTTCCCCTTGCTGTAAGCTATGCTCCACATGAAACCCTTTCACATGACTCCAAAACCTCAGATGCTGGAGCAGAGGAAATATGTCAGATAATAGAGACATACCTGCTAAGATCTTGCTCTCATCAAGGCTACCTGTGATACACAACAGAAGAGGGAAGGTGGGTTGAGGAAAGGTACCAGTGTTATGATGCTTTGCCTCTGTTGCAATTCGCTTTGGCCCTCAGGGGAGTCACTTGCAGAAAGCCGTGCACATGAATGTGACAGCAAGTAATGCATGCTATTTTACTGTGGTTCATGCATGCTGCTTCAGAGGAAGAAGAAATCATGGCCACACCTTTCATCAATGGTATGTCACGCTGCTGAGCATGAAAAAAACCCCTCTTTCAGAACTCTCAACCATTTTTCTGAGATGCATTAATACAGCATTATCAAAGAAATTATTAGCTCCTTTGTTGAAATGGAGCTGCAGCATGTTGCTCTGCATCACGTCAAGGCAGTGACTTACTGAGGAATTCCAAGCAGTACTGAAATATTTTTCTTTTAATTGCCTACTTTGCAGGAGGCAAACACTTTTTCAGGGTCAGGGTTAAGGCAGTGCAATGAACTGCCTCAGAAATGGGGATTGAGCAAAACTAATTCACAGCCACTTAAAGTACCATACTCAGTTCTTTCACCTGTCTTTTTCTAGCATTTAGAGGAAGCAACATGTAGCAACCTAACAAAATGAAATAAACCCCCAAACCACAGACTGCAAAGGACAAAGCAAGATAAACAAACAAAATCTCTACACCCAAAAAGAAAGATCGGACAAGCAAACAGAGGAAACAGCTTCATCGTGTCACTAGTATAGTGCTGGTTCAAAATGGTTGCTACAATAATGAGCAAAGGACAATGCTCTGTGTACAACAGAGATTTCTCCTGTTAGGAAACTACATGAGTGTTTCTACATTTTGCAGTAGCTTCTTAATTTAACAAAGTCTAGTTTTACTCAATTCAGTAAAATTCTCTCTAAATCTTTGCAAGAGGAGCAAATTTCTTAATCTCTCATTTTATTATAAATATTGTATACCATATATTCTATACTTACTGAGTGAATGTCACATAAAAGCTTCAATGTTATCCTGTATTCTACACCATATCTTAATTAACATAATATATCACTTGCAGTGTTTTCCACAAAGTCATGAAGACTTTTCTGAAGTGGAACTAGCACTGTTCGGATTGTACATGTTTGTACAGATTGACATGCAGTTGCTTTTTTTCCCCCCACTGACAATAAAGTCTACTAGTTCCCTCTAGTGGTGAAATGTCTTTATACATGGTAAAGACACCTTTTATACTTGTTTCGATTTGAAGATCAGTATTTATCGTGAGAATAGTTAGTATTTCTACAGAACATGATGAATACTCCTATTTTATTTCTAAAACAAGGCAGGATGAAAAGGAGATGCTGAGTATTTTTTACAACTGCAAACAACAACTGGAGGATTCAATTTATTCTTAATTATTGTTCTGTTTTAAAAAGAGGAAGAATTTGGAAAATTTCCTCCTACCTTTTGTTCTAATCTGAGTTATAATGAAAAGTCCACTACAGCTATAATGGCTTTGTATTTTTTCTTAACAATAGTTGCAAAAAATATTTTCTTATGAGCTAAAAACGTATTTTACATAGAATAATAGAATGGTTTGGGGTGGAAAAGACCTTAAAGATCATCTAGTTCCATGCCCCTGCCATGGGCAGGGACACCTTCCACTAGACCAGGTTGCTCAAAGCCCAATTCAATCTGGCTTTGAACACTTCCAGGGATGGGCCAGCCACAACTTCTCTGAACAACCTGTGCCGGTGCCTCAGCACACTCACAGCACAGAACTTCTTCCTAATATCTCATATGACACTCCCCTCTGTCCGGATAAAGCCATCGTCCAATCCCTACATGCCCTTGTAAAACATCCCTCTCCAGATTTCTTGTAGGCCCCCTTTAGGTACTGGCTGGGCTCCCCGGAGCCTTCTCTTCACCAGGCTGAACAAGCCCAACTCTGTACTTACTTTTCCTTAGGTCACTTTTTTCTTAGTAAGAACTATTCTGTTTAAGGTCATTGGCTTCCTGCTGTTTGCTAAAGAGTATATTTCAAAAAGATTAGGTCAGACTTACAGCTGACTAAACCTGATGATAGCTGGTAGTTAATGAATTTACAGTATGTATAAACCCATGCTTTCAGACTTCTTAAATAACCCTCCCTCGGCTGAATCTTTTGGCCTGAAACTGCAGTTCTGTCTCAAGTTCAGCGTTCTGGAAAGCTTGAGCATAAGGTATGAATGTCATCGCTTGAGGCTCCCAATATATTTGACAAGAAAAAGGTATCCTGCAGCCCATTCAGGTCTTGCATGCCTTATGGCAGTCTGTCTCATTCCAGTCACTACAAAGGAATCCTAGAGCAACTACCCGTAATTTAAAAGACTTAATTAAACACCTATTTTGTGTGAGATAAGCCCAGAAATAGCACAGCCAGCCTGTTGTTTATCCGTATTTAAAGGTTCCTTTCATGGCTATGTGCTGTGGAGCAAATGATTGAACTTTGGCAGGGGCTTTTGAGAGGAGAGGGAAGAAGGCTTCAGGGTAACCATCCTGTAATCACTTGCTTCTATCACCTTACTCTTTTTCAGCGTTGTCACCGAATTCTAATCTATTGAATCCTGACTTTATGAAATTCATATAAAATTTACATCAGCAGACGAGCAGCCTTCTCAACAAACCTGGATAAAAGTTATCTGATTCTCACAATTCAAATGTTACCTTCAGGTTTTGTTGTATCTGTCATAGCTACTAAGGCATGGGACACCCTACTCCGCTGCAGTACAAATATGCTATCTATCTACCTTTCGTGAATCTCTACTAAAATCATTACCACCTCTCAAATCATGAGTTCATACTGTTGCTAAGACTTGTTTCATTTCGAATGTATTTGTATTCGGTTAACTGATGCAGTTGGAAAAACAAGCGAACATTTTAGCAGAGGAGAGCTTGGGTATCTCAGGGTTTTTCCCAGTTACAGTGGTTGGTTCTTTCTTTGTAGTCATAAAGGGAAAAAAAAACTTCTAGGGAATATTCTACCTGAACTGCTTTATATGGTTGCATAAGGATGGCAGGAACTGTGGCCTAAAAAGTCCTATTTCTCTCAATTCACTGTAAAAGGAGTGAAGGATCACTAGCCCAGATGTATATAACTATATTCTGATGTCTAAAGTTAAATAAGATGTACCCAAGCCCTATATCCTTAAGCCACCACAGCCACAACAGCATTATTAGTAAATGCTCAAAATTTCTTTGTTTTGTTTTGTTTTGTTTTCCTTTATTGCCTTATTGCTGGCCACATATTTTTCATTGTATTTCTTTAGCTTTCCCTATTGAATTCCTGGGTGGTAAGCTTCTCATTTATATATTACATTCAATGTCATGTTTTCCATATGTTGCATTGGGGAGCACTTGAAGGCTGGTTCTAAGAGCTACTTCCATTTGCCAGTGAACCAGAGTAGGCTTTTAGCTGAGGATTTCCTCTTTCTTGGTGGAGTACTCTTCGGTTTTTAAGCACCTTTTTAGTTTCTGTCATAGAACTCCCATTTTTCAATTGCTTTTTTTCTATCTATCTATCTGCTTCACTCACAGTTTTCATCAGCAAGGGGAAATTAAGCAAGCTGCCCATGGCAGGAGGGTTGGAACTAGATGACCTTAAGGTCCTTTCCAACCCTAACTACTCTATGGTTCTATAATTCTATGATTAAGCTGCAGCATCAGCTACTGTGCAGGGGATTCACCTTGCCTGCCTTGGACACCTATTTAGAACTTAATAACTCACATTCTGATGGTGCCTTGTCCTTTGCATTGCCTGTGAAGGGGATCTGGATAGGAAGACTGAGATGGGATTCCCTTCTTTTGGATAACTAACATGAAGTGAGATGAAACATCCTAGGGCTCTAAGAGAGGTGGTATGACTTGCATTCTAGCAGTGCCTATTTCCCTCTGTTGCCTGCAGAAAGAGACCAGGGCAACTAGCTTTAAACTCACAGCAGGTGATTAAAATTACATGACATGAATCCCACCTATCATCTCCAGTTATCCCTCACCGACTCCAGGCCAGGAATTAATATAGCTCTATCCATCGTAGTGAGACTGTAATTGAGTTACCCTGTACTGAGAGCAGTAATACTTTCTGTGTTAAAGGATCACAAGGAATAATTTTAGAAACTCTAATAAGTTGTGTGACCTCCATGCTACATTTCTGAAATTGAATTCTCCCATGGCAAGACAATTGCTCCCCCTCAGTCTGCCTCTCACTGCAGTCAGGTAGTAAGAAATAATCCCAGTATGGTTTCATGGTCTATAAAAACTCTCCCTCCTTCCCACTCTGCTGTATTCTTTTCTTGTCTTTCGTGTTTTAGCACACTGACAATTAGCTTCTGATTTATTGGGATATAGAGACCAGCTAACAGTGTCTTTGTAGTTCTACTGCTACATCATTCACTACTTTCACCTCTTCCCCTAAACAAATTTTATCTAAAGATCTTTAGCATTCCAGTCATGTGAACTCTCTCATCAGTTGCCAATAATACTCACATCAGTGAGAATTTCCAGTCTCTTCTATGTAACCTCGACTTTTAAAATTAGTGCCTAATGACCAGAAAAATGCTGAGCAGTCCCTTGAAAATGAGGATGAATTTGGAAATGTAGGTAATAAACTTAGACAAGGATAGCAGAGGAATGTGAGTGGAAGACAGACGCAGGCTGCAGTGGGTGGAAGTAAAAGAAATTGGGAAAAGGAGGACAGTTGTACATAAGCCTGTGTTTATTTTATACTACAGAGCCTGTAGTGGATTGTGAGGTTCCTAAACCTGAAGAATCCTCCACAGTCAGCAGATAATCTCATCGTGCTCCAGACGCTGGGGAATCAGTCTACGTTACTGCCAGTGTCCATTAATTCACGTGACAGAAACCTGTGCAAAAGATCTAAAGTACTGATCCTGAAGTTGACTCCATGAGTATCAGTCAAATCTCAAAAGGTTACTTTTTTAAACTCATGTTTTGAGCTGAGATATGAGGTTTGTTTGATGCTCAGTTTCCCATAGAACATCCTTCTATTCCTCATGGCACCTCCAGTGCTTCCTCACAGGATGCAATAGCTGCTTAAATTTTTTAAGGAAGTAAGCATGTTAGCTGGAGAGGCAGCACCTAGATCGTGTCGCAGCTCAACACTGCATCAGCTCCTTCAGTGTGTGACCTAATGGCTCAGGTGCATTCAGCCATCATGGAACTAACATTTTGCTTTCTTTTCCACTAGAAAAGAAATGGCTTGAAAGTCCAAGTGGAAGAGAGTTTTCTCATTGACATTCTATATTATTCTGCAGGCTCTTCAGTGGTGCTAGAGTTAGTTCCTACACCTTTAATACACTTAAGATCTGGTTTTACATGCAGAATTTGAATTTTGGTGAGTTACCTACAATAAGAGTTATGGCTGAACTTTGAACCATACCAGGATTAAGGATTCTCACAGTAGCATGTGGAGAAGACAGTCCCACAGCGCAGTTGTCATTTCCTGGTCTGCTTCTGAGAGAAGCAGAGTGAATGAAAGATCTGATATTCTACATAGAAAAAGATTGGGTTTCAACTAATTGTTTGTATAACTCCACACACAACCTCTCACTGAATTGCTAGAAAATCTCATTTCTATAGCCATACCCATTTTAATGAACTTCCCCTTTAATTATTCAATTATTCATTGTGTTGTTCAAGAAAACTAGCATAACAATGATTTAACACAGCACTGCAGCAATTAGCACTCACCAAACAACAAAGAAACACCTCAGTACTCAAAGAAGGATCAAAGTAGGAAATCAAAAGTAACTCATTACAAAAGTAAATCATTGCAATAACACCACTTCAGTTCTTACAGTAGCAATCACAGTGTTTTGGTGGTTTTGACTCCTTACCTTTTCTACCTAAAACGAAGCTACAGAGCATGCTTATTCCACTTTCAGAAATACAGCAGTTAAGAATTTCAAAGTCTCTTTAGTTTTCTGTTGAGAAGTAGGAGCTAGTGCTGATTTACCGCAGCTCTTGTCTAATCTAACTGCACTCACTTCAGTAAGTCTGGAGTTGGAAAAAGGAACCATACGTTGGCAGTTACACCTGTAGGTAGTTCAGTTGTCACTTTGAAAACTCAATCTAACTTGCTTTGCCTTCATATTGCCTAGGCATCTGCAGATGGCTTGCTTTCCATCTGCAGATGACTTTGCAATATTTGCTTTGTTTTTCTCAGTACTCGCTGTTTGGGTTTTCTTCTTGGTGTTATATTACATTACTACCTGATGGCACAGGGGATTTTGACTACTTTTTAGGTTATTGGTGCCAGAGACATTCTTAAGCATGCTTATTAGACCTTAAAGAGTGCTAATTTTCCCATACAAAGGGAGTGTTGAACTTTCATTAGTGTATTTCCCAACTGCTTTAATTTTTCTGATACCATTTAGCATAATTATGTTTGCTTTTAATACTTAAGTGTGGAAAATAATGTACATGGGGAAACAAACAACACAAAAGCTGTCATAAATGCATAAAAGAGCAGCTGATAAGAAAAACAGTAATGCAATATTGTTTTTTAGCAGCAGTGGAACACAAGAAGAGCTGACATATTGTGATGCTAACAACTTTAATTAATGATGTATAGAAGGTCAAGTATAAATGAGAAAGAGAAGATCTGTTAATAGAAAACATGTGCTAGTATACTAAAATTAGAAGTTTGGAAACGTGCAAGACAAAAGCAGAGAATTCTGATGAAATATTTGGTTGGAAATACATTTGGTGAGATTTTTTTCTCTCCTGAGTGGAAAATGAGGCATACATGTTAGAGAGAACAAAAGGGAAATTTGGGCTATTGAGTCCAAATCACAAATGTAAAATACGTGTCCACTTTATTTCTTCCTCATTCATACATGACAGTCATCTTTAGGGCAGAGTTCAGGACATGTTTGTTTGGCCTAACAGTTTGAATCAATAGACGTGTGGGAGTGCCTTTTCAGTCGGGATTTAGTGGTCATGAAAGCAAATGTTCTGTTTCACAGACATTAATTCTACTACTTTTGCAGATGTGCGTAATAAACTCCAACTGGGAATGATATTCCTTAGCAGATACTCTAGTGCATTTCTTCAGGGCTGAAATTCCAAGTAATTTATCTGAAAAACATCTTTCCCCACAGCCTACACTTGCATGTTGTGTTAGCTGACCAGCCCCTTCTCCAGCTTGGCAAAGAGACTTTTAAGAGTGGAATGGACAGCAGGGCTGAAGACCACTTGCAGTGAAGCTTGATGAATCTGTGTGAGATTCTTCTTGCTTAACCTTAGCTTTACCAAGGATGCAAATGAATAAGGTAGATTTTCTATGGGAAAAAGAGGCACCTTGAGAAGGTGATTCACCCTTTCAAATAAGTGCTTTGGTGAAATCAATTGCTCTAAGAAAGCAGAATTGCCTAACAGTGATGTCCTTTACTAGAGATGTTCCATTTGGCTGTGTTGGAATTTGTCTTGTCTAAAATTTAGCCATTTAGCATTAGCTAATGTAAGCTCATCATCTAGGCTTCTTGGACTGAGAAGCATATCCAGAGTACATACTAAAATTGATGCCTGTTGGAGGTGGCATGAATCACCCTGTGTATATGACTCATCCTGTGCACTACAGAAGGAACCAACAGTTAGCTTCAGCTGGATTTCCGACCCTTTCAGCTAAAATACAGCATAGAAACACCTTGCTTACTTTTAGCCATGTAAAATCTGGGTGTCTGGTTTAAATGAGGACACTATTTTCACCTAGCCTATCTTCACCACTTAGTTTAGGTAACTTCTGGTCACTTACTGTTGAAAGAACCACAGAAAAGTCTTTCTTCCTGTGTTTGCTGGGATACAGGTGGCAACATTCAAAAAAAGTCAAGGCAAAACAGCTGCTTTTAAATTTCAAATTACCTTTTGTGTTGAGGTACTCCACTGATGGTTCCACTAGTATTTCCCATTGCAGTCTCCTTTATTTAGAAATACACAGCTCCATCCACAATTAAAGATCAGAACTTGGCCCTCTAGAGGGTGACATTTTTTCCATGTGAGATAATTAAACAGATCCACATGGACAGTAAATTTCCTTCTGTTTAGGCACCGGTTTGAGAAGACATTTTGTATCTCTTCCATTCAAAAAACACTTTGTTTGTTTTAGTGCATTGTAAATGGTTGATCTGTAATGAGTGTAATAGTTTAATTTTCTTTCATTTTAATAAAAATCAAAACCAAAAACCAACTTAAAAAAACCCCAGAGAACTTAGCAACTCTGTTCAAAAGTGAAGGCAGACAGAATCACTGATATCGTACCTCCCTCAAAGCAGTATAATCACAGTCATTTACTGTCCCAGAGCCTGTAAAATATGGCAGGGACATTACAGAAGACAAAGTCGTATTTGTGACCACAAAAATACTAAGATCTGTAGCCAATAATCTCTGGAGAAGAAGAAAACGTGAAAGTAGTTTTACATGGTATGAAGATTGTTATGTGCTGCCATTCTTTAAACTGGAACAGTTTGATGGAACAGCTCCCAGACTTTTCCACTGGTTCCAGCATGCTCCTGGATTCTTTTCCAGTTTCAGCTGCAGTCTTTTATTTGTGCTTCTGGTTGCGAATCCTGCTTTTGCAATAAAACTTCTGTCGCACTCAACTCTTACTGAGTTCTGATCCCTTGTTTATGAACCACTGCTTTCCCGGTAGTTTTCATCCAGCGTACCCTTTTGCACATATGGTAGGCTGTTCTGCTTTTCTTCCTTTATAATAATTACCAGGCTTTTTAAGAAAGCAGCAAAAATGCATTAGAACTGACAGCTCTCACATAACATTGTTGCCACTTGCCACTGTAAGAAGGACAAATCACATCTTCTGGTCTGTGAAGAGTCTGCCAAGTCCAAGCTGCCTCACAACATTCTGTGGCAAATTTGTTCAGCACAGTTGAGGAAAAACGGTTGCCTGCACTGAAGTGATTGCTGTTTTCACTTTCTTTGTTGTCATTCCCATATCTGTAGCTCTTTGACATGGCAAATCACTGCTAAGAGAGAAGTGCGAAGTGTCTGTCAGCGGATGGCCTGAAATCAAAACAGACCAATTAGCAATCTCCCCATCTGCTGCCTAGGCTCATGCTTGCTCCCTGCCTGTTCCTGGATCCAAGAATTAGACTGGAAGCCATGGGTTTCATGTGCAACAGTGATAGCCTCTTTCTCCACTGTTACACGTTGTCTGGACAACTTCTTATAGGAGCTGGAGAATGGAAGTACTGTCAGCGCCTTTCTTACAGGAGCTAGGCCTCTTCTCTTAAAACCAAATGATGTTCAAGAGGTCACTACAGACTAGTTTGAGTCCTTCTAAGACAGAAGATTAGTGTTGGTGCCAAAAGAGAGCTCTTACCCTCTCACACCCATACTGGGACAAAACCTGCCCTGCTTGGTGGAAGGAATCAATGTGTTGAATATCCTCTTCATTAGGTGAAATACACATATGACCATAGGGTTTTCAGCCTGTGTTCTGTCATTTTACTTTCCAGAAGCCTTTCATTTTAAGGGCTGAATTAAAGGCTTTCCAAAGCAATTCTGGTGTTCTGAGTCCATTCCAGCATAACTCCAAATGCAGTTGTATCGCCTGAAATTCCTCAGTGTGTGGCTGCTGCCAAAACTTGCACTCCTGAGGGCTATATGAAAATCTCAACTTGGGGTCTGGGAGTGGAGATGGAAGCCTGCTGTGAGAGATGCTGACTCTGTGCTTCTGATTCAGGCATGGAGAGATTTACATCTGTGTCAAGACACAGTTTCCATGAACTCTTGTACTTTTGGAGTCTAAAAGCACTCCATGAGGCACATAATCTTCATTGATAGGAGATGAAGCTGAAGCCCAAGAAGCTGTAACTTGCTCTGATGCAAGTCCCATTTGTAGCAACACAAATCCTGATAACCTGCATGTCCATCACATCCTACTTATCTGTTTCCACCAAGTGAAGCCTATCATGACAAACATATTTTATGAAAAACTGAAATGAAGGAGAGCACCTTCCTATGGATTTGCATCTGGGAGGGCTGCCTGATGTCTAAGATGAGCTTCTACTTGTGCTTTTTCCTTTGAAGGAGTGCTGTCACCCTTCTTTTTGTGAAGCATTTGACAAAATTGTGTATTTTTGAGACTGTTCCCCTTTGCCAGATGCTGTGATTGCACTAGTCTCCTTTTCTTAGTAAATCAGACTAAAATAGCTCTACAGCTGATTTTGCCTTTTCAAGCAAATTATCCAGATACATTAAAAGCAATAGCAACAAAACATTCTGTAGCAGTTCCTTTACTCAGTGAGACCGGTTGGGCCCCAAAAAGGTGCCAAGATTGCTTAATGTACTTTAGAGTAGAACATGGCTCAGCTCATGAGGCATAAGTCAGAGAGTCAAATCTTGCTCCTGGTGTAAATCATGGAAAAATATTGAGCTCTGAGAAAGAAATTGACCCATAACTTCTCTGTCTATCTGTATATTTCTTCTGTCAGGGCTGTTTACATTTTCTTCTTTGTGTAACGGTGGAAACTTGAGTGGGTAGAAGGGAAAAACCAGCATGATTGGCTATTCTTTTTCTAACAGAAAATTAATTAGGAGGGATTGGAGAAGCTCTGCTCTTCTCTCTGAGGAGTTTCATCACTGATTTGTCCTATGGGATGGCTGCATCTGGTTCAGCTTAGCTGTATCTGTCTTCAGTATCGACCTTTCATCCAGTTTCACATGTCTGCTGGAACTCTGCCTTTTCTCCCTTGCTTGCATCTTGCCATTTTTCTTTCTCCTACTATTCTTATTTCATTTTAGGCTTGTTTGCTTTAAGGAAACCCCTGTAAATCATTCCAAGATCTGTTGTCAGGAAGTATGCTAGCTACAGTCATGTTGGCTTGATTTCTTTGGTGGTTTAATGCTACTTGCAGTAGCTATACTGTGCAATCTAACCCTGACACTGATCAAAAGCAAAAGAGAGCCAGTAGATGGCACCATTTATTATATTATAGAAGATTCATAACCAAAGCATGGAGGTTTTTTTCCCCCTTAAACCTGGTTGTCTGTGAAACATAAATCAACTCTCCATTTTTAGAGATGTTACTTAAAAGCTTAGTAGAGACCTCACTTTATATCATTTCCCAGAGCTTCCTGGGAAGGATTCAGTGGCAATGCCTTAAATGGAAAAACATTTTAGAAACAATAATGGAACTAGAGGTCAATAGGATACAGCCCAGGGGAGCTCTCTTCTGTTTTGTTCTAAAAACATACCCCGTTGCTGCTTTACTTTCTTTATTCTATTAAACAACAGATTTGCTTTGAGGCATATCTCCAAACCCAATAACTTCAGAAAAGATTCAGGCAATGGTCAATTACAAACATGGTTTAGCTCTTCTGTAATAATGATAGTAGTATTTTCTTACAACATATACCAGCTGTTATTGAGGGCTCTCGGAGTGCTTCAGAACACTAATGAATTGCACCTCACAACACCTCTGTCAAATAGGGAATATTAATTCCCCAGGACTTCCACTGACTTCAGTGGGTGCTTGTGTTGTTCTGCGTATCTGAGAAAGATACGTAGATCTCATGTGAGATACTCATGTGAGTAAAGACTAGAGAACCGGGAGCAAACAGTGTAATACATTTAATGCCATTTCAAGCTTTTATTTTTTGCCAAAAGAAAAGAAAAAAGAAAGTAATTTTGCCTTTCAGGATTTGGCCTCTGCAGCATTTTTGGTAGGGGATCAGATTGCTTGCTTGTAGGTAGCTACAAGTTTCCAAGTGGTAGTGCCTGCACTGTGTGTGCTTCAGACAGATTTGGTGACTTCAGCATCATTTACTATTAAAGGTTAAATGCAGTTGCTCTTTCTAATCTCATGCAGCACAGCCAATGTAATTTTAATACTGTGTGCTGTAGGAAAGGAAAGAAATGCAATGCTGAAACATTTAACAGGCTATATTTTTCCACCTTTATTTTAAGTTACGAAAACTGACTGCAAAAAGCTAGTAAGTGTTTCCAGTCAATGATAGTTTCCTGGCATCAAAAGATTTAGCAAATGAAACAAAATACCCAGGAAAAAAACCCCAACAACTAAAAACCAAAACACAACCTAAAAACCAACCAAACAAACAAAAAAAAAAAACACCCCATGAAAAATAAACAAAACAAAACAAACTAAAAAACCCAAACCCACAAAAACCAAAAAGCCAATCTCTAAGAGGAGAGGGCAAAGAAAAAGAGAACAACTTTGTATGTTTATCTGTGTGTCATGTGTAGCCGCTTCACTGGGCTGTCAATTTTAATTGGACTGCAACCTACTGCAGTTGGGTTCACACTGGTTCAATTAAAAAATCCTGTTGTTACTTTTTCTCCCCATTGCCCATAAGTAGGAGTATTGTAGGAGTAATAATGTTAACCCCAGTGTTCTGGCAGAATGCCAGCTCAGGTAATTATATTCTGCCTATGGAATTTCAGTTGCCGTTTCAGCTGAATACATTAGCCTTCATTTTCCACTCCTGATCATCGTACTATATAGCACTACTGTGTGTTGCTAAAGAGCCACCCCAGATGTGGCTGCATTTTAGTGATCACTGTACTAAAGAAAAAATCAGGATCTCCCCTCCTAGTAAAATTCTAGACTATTTACAACATCCAAGTGCAATGGTGGGGGTGAGAGTTGCTTGAATTAGGGATTACTTGGTGAAAGTATGCATGGAAAGTATGGATGGACTGCATAGATGCTTAATGGTTTGTAGCATCTTTGTACAGTTATGACAAAGAACAGTGGCAGGATTTTGTAGTCTCACTAAGCAAGATCCTCACAAGCAAGGTAGGTCAGGCTGAGTCTTTGACTTATAAAGTGGTATAGCTTGGGGAAAGTAGTCCTTTAACAGCCTATCTGGTAGGTTTGCACAAGGTCTACTCATTATCTAAGGCAAAAAGAAGAGGGACAGTGCTGAAAGAGCAGTGATAGAGCCCTCAGGAAAGAAAAAAAAAAATTTTGTACACCATTTCCTGCATAGCTGTCATTATGAATGGCTTAAAATAAAAAGACACACCCCACCCCATGCCCCCCCAAAAATGGCTAGGCTTCTGGAACGGGTTCTTCCAGAATATTTACTTTTGTCTGTTTTGACAACTGACTATAGTGTTATAAAAACAGACATTTGTCTACAAAATAGTCCGTAGCAGCTTAATGCAACATTTATTGACACCTACATGAGAAAGGCTGAGCAACTCTGCTTTCAGTGCAGCCCCCTGCCCCTCCAAAATGGGGCAAAAATACATGGATAGCCCATGTCAGAGTTAAGAATGGGGATTACACTTGTTTTGTGTGACATCTAAATAAAATTGAAACTTGTGTTACAAAATGAGCAGAATAGTGACAAAGTACAGTGGGTGTTCAGGACATCAGCAGCAAAGTGACTGCCTAAAGGTCAAGCCACCAATCTTCTCTTTCCAAAGTTCCCGGGAGCCAGGGAGGTGTGTGCTGACTCAAATGGTGGAGAAGTACTGACTTCTTGCAGGCTTTTGATGATGATTTGGCACCTACCTGTCACTCATGCCTTGGGGACATCTCCAATTTACAAATATTGATGGCTTTTGCTTCATTAAGGTGGCAGCAGAAACTGCATTTTAGAATTTATCAGTCTGCTATTTAGCTTGTATTACCCACACTGTCTCTATCTGTGTTTGCTGAGCATATGTAGTATTGCCATGTAAATTGTCTTCATGTTTGCTCTTTCAGGAATACAAAGACCTCATGCAGCAGACTTTTCCCGATCTAAGTAAGAGTGATTTATTTTGATGACCCTGCTTGAGTTAACTAGAGTTTCAGTGCAACTGGCCACATGGCAGAGAATCACCTCCATGACCAAGGGTGCGAGGTTTGCCCCAAATCTTCCACTTCTGATACGTGATGGTTTTAAATTCTCCCAAATTTTATTTTTCAGATTTAGGGGGAAAACACAATTGTTTTAATTTTCTGATGGCAATTGGAAGATGAAAAAAGAGCTTCAGGGCTGGTGACAGTTCTCAGGACTGACAGCATTAGCTTCTGTATCCAGTCATACAGTAATGATGCAATCCATTGGCATATGGCACATGGGGAGCTGTCAGGTCTGTAGCAATCCAATTAAGTTACATGGTTCCTAAAGCTAGGTGATTTGAGGAAGCTTAAAACAGAGTTAACACTGTGCTGGCTCAATGGCTGTGTCAATTATCTGGTTGGATGTGCTTGTAGCTCTGACTGCTGAAGCATGTAGACTTCTTTTTTTCCTTTTTCCCCTAGAGCAAGACCAGGGAGAACACATTTAAGAGTTAATTATTACCTAGCTTTATTATTATTTATTAAATGAGAATCCTTGTATATATTTGTAGGAGATGGTCATACCACTTGGGGAAAAAAAAAAACCAAAACAGAACACAAGAATTAATGGGCTGCATAATGTATTTTTCAGGCTTTTTGCTGAAACTGAAATATTAAAGTTCCTTTATAGCAACTGAAGTGGTATTAATTTGTGTGGAGGTCACTGTTTGACCTTTGCTGTGGGAAGACTGTGGTTCTTGTCAAAATCTTTTCATTCTAACCTTTAGTTTCAGATATCTGCCTGCGTTTCTGTTTGTGCTGTTCCCATTATCTTTGCCTCTGAAACGTGCGAGAAAGAAAAGCAAAGCAGCTCTGCAGCATAGCTATCTCTTTTCACAACTTCTCCCTTCGTGGCAAGTTAATCAAAAGCCCTGTGTGAAGTCCCCTCTGAACTCAACCTTCCAGTCTTCCAAGGTGTCCAAGGGCTTTCAGGTAACCCTGTCATGCTCCTAATGCAGGGTCTTCACAGGTGCACATGCTTCACTCTTTGTTTAGTAATTTGTACAAGGAGCTACATGCTTTGTGGAAGACACCTTGCTTCTCAGAAGTCTGCTTCTTTTTAATCAGAGGGGTTGTCCATCAACCCAAAATAATCTAGTTCCCCCTTAGCAAAAAGCCTGAGGAAACAGAAGGGTCACTCATAGGCTAACAGGACTCAGCCACCTTCATCTTATCTGGCAATTATAGTCTATGTCCAGTCTTCCAAAAGTCCTCTGCTGCCAGTACGGAGAAGCAAAATCACAGTTGTGATAGAAGAATCAATGTTAAAATTAGAACTGGTTTCACTGGGGCCATGATTTCAGCCCACATACTTGGATCTAAGAAATAACCAGCTTGATCTCCGTCTGCTACTTCAGCAAAGGAAGAGAGAGCTGTCTGCTTCTGTACAGGGGTAAAGACAATGGAGCTTGTCAGGTGCTTTGTTTCAGGAAAGGCAAATTACAAGAACAAAGGAAAATTTACAAAATAAAGCCGAAGAGGGAGGAACAGTGCAGCTGCACATCCACTTTGGAGATCCTTGGGGCCAACCCAGCGCTGCAAAGGTCCTCAGAATTTAGCACTACCAGAGTTGATAGAACTATTTAACTTCAATGCTGTGTAATGGAGAACACACCCTGCTAAGTGCAGTGTTAGCCAAGTCTGGCCCTCTGTGAAGAGTTTGATGATATTGGTGGTTGTTTTTTGCAATGACTTTTAAAGAGTTGAACCATAGATTGCTGCTTTGTCAGTTGTTCCATTCACCTTTTTGGTATCAAGATATTTATCAATACATATTGATATATTTCTTCCTAGCATTCTGTTTGCAGGCCAGTAAACCTGGCTCATGAAGACAGACATGTGCATGTCTTCCAGCAGAGAAACAATATTTTCAGTACAAATTCAAGTCTTGGGCTGCGAACTCAAGCACACCATTGTATGTAGAAGGCAAAGGTTGAAAAAGAAATGAACAAAACTGGCCCATCTGCAGTCACTGGCAAAACTCCCAAGAGAAAGCCAGGAAGAAGAAAGAGAATCAAGAGAATTTTTAAATGCACAGTTTCCTCTTTTATCATGTTTCTAATCCCATTTTCTTGGCTTCTTTTTGTCTTCCTTCATTGATGTCTCCAGCATGTACATTCTCGAGGCTTTATAACACTTCATCTTAAGGGGAAACCTGAAGAGCATATTTTGCCTGCTAACGAACAACCTGAATTTTTTTAATCACCAAAGCCAATCAGAGGCAGGGGATTACAGTCGACGGAGAACTGAGATTTGCATATTAACAGCGCAGTTATTGAAGAATAGCTGTCTCGTATTTAGCCCAAACCGTGCCCTCCGATTCGCCGGTGCCAGCTGCCAGCCAATGCACATGAGGGATTCAAAGGTCAGATGCATTCTTTAATTATTTTTTTAGAGAGAGAACCATATATTGCTAATATAAATCACATGGTGAAACCCGTGTGCAGGAAGGCGAGTAAGCAGAGTGAACCTGCTCAGCGCTGGCTCTGTAGCGGCACGGCCGCCGTGCCCTCTGGTTGGCTCCGATGGGTCTATCCCTGTGTAATGTTTCATATTGCGTATATTAATGTTTCAGCATTACAGTTCTATTTCCATTAGGAGAAGATTGCCTGTTAGCCTCTTAGTGGATAAATAGGAATTTACAGCTTTCAAAAATTCTCTTAAAGCTTGCAGGATCCACAGGAGAAGGAATTACACATGACTATTTCTGAAGCTTTAAAAGGTCCAGAGGGCCTAATTGTGCTCTCAGATATTTCTGTGCAGCTCTGACTGAAGTCTTGGGGTATAATGCATACTTATGTGACAGCTAAAATGAGTCCTTTTTTAAATTAAACAAAATAATCCTTCAGTTATTAAAAAATTAGACTGTAAAGTCTTCAGGGTCAAGCCAGCAACTTCCCAAGAGCTATTCAGAATGTAACAACATGAGGCCTTGGCTGGAACCAGGCACTGTACCAACCTAGGAATGGCAAATAAATGCTGAAAACATTAGTGAAAATCCCATAAAGAGGGTAACATCTTCTTCTACAGATCTGTGCATGTGTGTATGCACGCATTTCTCCAGGCAGCGGGAGGCAAGAAGGGAACAATCCAAAACTGTCATAATGAAATAACCTTATCAAGTGTTCTCACGCTTCAGTCAGTTACATTAAAGAAGACCAACACTGGCAGAGACATTTTCTTTTACCTCTGTTTTATATCAAGCAAGGCTTATGCAACAGTCAAGAGCAGCGTGTTTAAACTCTATGTTGTGGTGGTGTGTGTGTCAGTGTTTCCAAGCACAATTGCATTCAGTGTTAGGAGAAAGATGAAGATGCAAATTTAACACAAATAAGGGAAATATATTCAGATACTGGCGTTTGTGTGATTTTTTTTTTTTTAACCAGTCCTTGATTTCGCAAGCAGATTTACACTACACGTGAAGGACGAGTTGTGCATGAACTTCCCTGCAAGTTTGCTCTGTGCTTTCTAGAAGGTGTTCTCATAAGAACAGGCTTAGGGCCTGTGCTTGAGAAGACTGAACAGATGTGTTTTACAAAATAATATAGAAAAGGATGCCCAAGTTATAATTATGTCTTACTTTCATCAGGTCTACCCTAACAGAAATACCTTCAGCAACTTTTCCTTTATTCAGCTATCTGTATCACCACTGAAAACCAAAGGGATAACCAGCCAGGAAATCAGCAATCCACATCTGCACAGCTGGGCCAAGAGCAGCTGCTGCTCCCCAGCAACGGTAGTTAACACTCACCTAAACCATTCCTGTGTTTCACCCTCCACGCGTGTCCTTGTGTTACTCAGTAGAATTTGTGTCAGTTTTATTTGTTGTCGCTTCTCAAACTGAAGCTGTGACACTAACCCTGCCAGCCAAGGGAGAAAAGCTACACACTGAGGCAGCGCAAGCCAGTATTGTTTAAATCAGATGAGCCCAGTGGTGTGGAAATTGCTTCTGTTGCATAAGCATGCTTGCTGGTAAACCCAAACCGAGGGGCTGGTTGAGCATGTGTAATTAGCCCAGTACCTGTGGATGTAATTCAGTACTGCTTTGCTGAAAGAAGTACTGTGGAAAAAGAGAGGCAGATTTTTCTATCAGATTTTCTTCCTACCACTAGAAATCATAGCTGCCGTGTGCAATATTCAATATCTGATGTTAGTTTCCACCTTTCAGCCACAGCCACTTTTCACTTACCAACTAATCATCACCTAGAAGTGTGCTGAAACGTATTATAAATGGGCATATAAAGGTTCTCTCCATCACTAAATCACAACCATCTCTCTAGAGGAAAGGGACTGCTCACGGCAGCCCTGCATGGTAATTCAGGCCAGGAGAACAGCTTTTCCCTTTCAAATAGCAAGAAGAGTTGAGATTAGCAAGCACCTTCTGTGTGAGGGAGCTGAGATGCAGCCACAAAACCCTTCGCTAACTCCCTGCTCTGACAAGGTGTTCAGCAGCATCTCTAGGAGCAGCGCTTGGCTTTCGGGAAGAACTTGTGGCCACTAGCTCCCCTTGGGCCCAGCACCTTGCCCTGGGAAGGGCTGTCCTTGGCCACCTGCCCCATGGCTTTGGAGACAAAAGGTGAGGTCAGGTGCTCTTGCCACACTTTAGAGGTGTCTCCTGACTGGGAAATGAATAAAAAAAGAAATCAGATCCTGCAGCAAGGTTTTCCCCAGAAAGGTGGTGGTTTTAAGCCAGGGCTAACTGGGAGGTGGGAGCCTCTGCAGATAAGACAAGCAACTACTTCTCACGGGAGGGCTTCCAGAGGAAGCACCAAATCCCATCGGAGGCGATGTAGCTGCCAAAGCTGCGCAGGGCGCTGGGAACAGCGGTCGGGTGTGTTTGAGGGGCGGCCTCGGGCAAGACTTGCGGCAGGATGCTGTGCCGGGGGTCCCGCCTGGCGCACTCACGGCTCCTAGGGGGTCCGTCCCCCTTTCCC
>NW_009910835.1:0-407 GCF_000696875.1 Nestor notabilis
GAGACCTCGCACAGCTCGTCTCGCCCACAGTTGGGGCAGCTCTGGCCATGCTGGGAGGCTGCACAACACCATGGCCTTGATGGGTGACACAGGGCATGGAGGCATGAGGGGACATCAGCTCAGCTGATGCCCGCAATGCCCCGTCAGCTGCAGGCTCAGCCCCGTCTCACCCCGCGCCGCAGCCTGGAGGGAGGTGACGGGGGTTAATCGCCCACCGCCTCCCCTCTGACCCCTCTGTGGGTTTTTCTCTTGTATGGTCATTTAGCCGTCCCCTGACACAAAAGGGAGCGATTAAACACAGCTCAGGCCCTTCATGCTTTAGTGGATTAATTTGCTGATCCCCCACGGATTAAAGGTCTCGACAGGATCAGCGGGAGCAGCGGGGCAGACCCCGGCGGGGGGAGGCC
>NW_009910835.1:438-1596 GCF_000696875.1 Nestor notabilis
AGCCCCAGCCCACAGCAATCCCCCTCTCCCGGGACCTCGCGGTGTCACTGAGCCGTGTCAGGGTTCAAGGCATCGGAAGCTCATCCAAATACCGCGTCCCACAACCCTCCCGCTCGCTTTGCCAGACAGCCAAGGGACGAGGATGGGAGATCCCTATCACCCTGCTTGCTCCCGGGAGCAGAGCCTGTCCCCGATGCACCCAGCAAAGGTGGATGGAGTGAACACAACTGGCTGCGCCAGAGGAAAGGGGTGACAGTGGTGGCTTTGGGAGCTGGACCCCAGTGGGGAAGGGGCACCATTGCCCTCCCCAGGCCTGCGGGAAGCAGAGATTGCATCTGCCTTTAATTACTCCCTCTCTGCATATCAGATGCTCGTGCACCTTCTGCACATGAATGCTGATTAATTGCAGGGTTAGGCTCCGAGGCAGGCCGGACCACATTATTTCTGATGTTTGCTCTTTTCACGAGGAGAATAAATGCCATGAATCCACAGTAATCAGTGGCTTTTAGCTTGTCACTCTTATGACACTCTTTACTTAGACCAGGAAATGGCAAATGTGGTGGAAATAAGAACTTTATTATCTCTTTTTTTCTTTTTCCCCTCCCAAAAGGGAGGTGTGTGGTGAGGAGGGGGAAGAAGATGGTGGGGGCATCTCACGGGAGAGGGAGAAAGAGGCTCCATTTTCCCTGCACCCGAGGAGCTTTGCTTTGCCCTGTTCAGCGAGAGAGAGAAGGAAAGCAGCAGCATCTTCTTTGTCGAAGGAGGCCGAGGTGGTACATCAGGCTGGGGCTGTCCTGGAGCAGTGGCAGCACCCGGTGGATGGAGGGCAGAGGGATCTCTGCCACCCTCCATAGTGCCCATGGCCTTGTGTGTAATACTGAGCACGGGCACGCACTGTATGGCCACCACCGGGGACAGACATCCCTGTGTGCTGCATCCAGCCTGGGAGACATCCCAGAGAGGAACAAGTCTGGGGGGGACACCCAGAAGGACTCTGGGCCTCTTGGCAGGGTGTGTGCTGCGGGATGAAGCAGCATCTCCCATTCTTCATCCTTCTCCTTCCCTCGCAGCAAGCTCCGCTCTCCTCCCGGCCGAGCCCCATCGGCTCAGGTGGGAAAGCCTTTCACCGCCTCCCTCAATGCCCTGCTACCGATCTCA